>NC_133488.1:11617919-11927575 GCF_025370935.1 Choristoneura fumiferana | reverse complement strand
AATTTGAAGATTGTGGTTGTTTTTTTTTATTGAATAAATCTCGCAAAATAAATTTAAAGTTAAAAATAATTATGGCATCATATCTAGGATTAGACGTGGTGCGCCGCGCGCGACCCGCCGCCGCCCCGCCATTTTTTCGCCGCCGCCGCCGCGATCAGCGTATCGGCGTATAATCGGCGCGAGTTCAAATGTTTTCTATACTGAATTTCTGACTTTCGAAGCATTCTATATTTTACTACAATTAATTATTATTAGTCATTGGTTACATCATCATCATCTCAGCCATAGATTCGTCCACTGTTGGACATAGGCCTTTCCCGTAGACATCCAGTTGCTTGGGTGGCAGCGACTTGCATTCCACGCGTGAACCGCGGCTTTAACCAAGTCATCGCTCTATCTCGTTGGTGACGTCCTGCTGCGCTTGCCGATCCGCGAGATCCCACTCCAGAACTTCTGTTCTCCGTGCTATATGGCCTGCCATTGCCACTTCAACGAGCTATTTCGCTTGGCTATGTCGGTACCCTTCTACGTATCTCCTCATTTCTGATTCGACCCGTAGAGAAACCCCAAGCATAGCTTCCATAGCTCGCTGAGCAACTGAGCCTATTTATAAGGCATATAGTGAAGCACAACGTCTCGGATCTATATGTCATCACTGGCAACTGGCAACACACATTGGTTAAAGACTTTTGTTCTTAGGACACCGAGGAATTTTGTACGAAAAGACTTGCGGAGTTTCCAAACGCTGACAATCCGGGTTGGATTCGAGATTGACCTCCTTCTCGAAGTTGGACTTACCTAATTGGACGGTTTGTCTAGGTATCATACGCGTCAACAACTTCAAGAACCAAATTCTCCACCAAATAGGGGTAGGCACCACATGGACATTCACATGACCTTTGTCTTGTCCCTGTTCATTTGAGGCCACCCGTTGGGAGACTCGATTGAGGCCTTGAGCATCGTGCTGAGTTCTTCCATCGACTTTGCCATGACCACCACGATATCGTCGGAAAACGAAGGTGAGTGATGTTGTATCGCCGTTGATATTGATGCCTAGTCCTTTCCATTCCAGAAGCTTGAAGGCGTCTTCCAAACCGGCAGCAAACAGTGTCGAAGATATGACATCTCCCTGTCTTACGCCTCTTTTCAAGGGCATCAGGCATCAGGGCAGGGGGCCTTTGTACTCTGTTCCTGTACTCGGACCGACATAGTGGCATTTTTATACAAACACTTCAACACTTCGATATATCGATAGTCGATACGATACGGGCATCGTTGGAGAGCTCTAATACCGCCGACGTTTCGACCGAATCAAAGCTTTCTCGTAGTCCACAAACGCTAGAACATATGCGGCGTTTATACTCTTCGTTCTTCTGTATGACCTGCGCAAGCGTATGAATGTGGTCTACGGTAGCCTTTTCGGAACCCGGCTTGTTCGGTTGGCTGAAAGCTATCGACCCGCATTCGAGACGATATAAAATGACCCTGGAAAGCAGCTTTAAACATGGCTCAACAGCGGATGGGCCTGTAGGTCTTCAATAGGGTGTTATCGCCCTTCATGAGGAAGAAAAACGGCATAACGCTCTTGTTCCACGCTTCTGGCGCTTGTGCCTTCGAGCAAGACGGAATTAAGAGCCTCTGAAGGACTTTAAGAGCCGTGTCCATCCGCCGTCCTTCCGACTCTGACGTAATTCCGTCCTCACCCGGCGCCTTGTTGTTCTTAAGGTGTTTCAGGGCCATCCTTATCTCGTACAGACTGTCTTAGCGTCCCGGATCTCTGTATGTGTCGACCCGAGTTTGGCTCTTGGGTCTTGAGCCTCCGCGCTGCAAACAGCTTAGTGACCGACTTCAAGTTCCCGTCCATGCCAGAAACTCCTCGATTTCCTCAACACTTCCGCTTTAGTCCACGCTACACTGACATCATCTCTCTTCAACTTTGTCATTTGGTTTTGCCGAATAGACATATCTCTTGCGAACACTTTAGAGCCTTTATTTCACTCAATCGTATCTTTAACACGAGCAGTATTAAGGTACGAATATCGTGTCGCAAGGATTTCGAATTTGTCTATTCAGCATCATCGGGAGACTGCAGTCGAAGCGAGCGTCGCTCAGCCATAAGGTTACTCATACATACATAGGGTATACTCCGAGAGCTTCTACTGGTACGGTGAATCTTAAAGAAGAGAAGAAGAAAAAAGGTCCCGTTTAAGTCCAAAACGGGTGGACAAATGATATTTGTCCGTGACAATTACAGCCGCTGCAAGGCTTCAATTAAAGCTTCATTGTCTGTACATTTTATCTAATCTTGTTATAAAAAATTAGTCTCTACAAATTAAACAGTTCTATTTAAAATCTCGCGCCGAAATCACGCCGAAAACACGCCGCCGCCGCCGATTTTTGACCGGCCCCGGCCGCCGTAGATTTTCGCATCGGCGCACACGTCTATCTAGGATAGCCTGTTGGAGTATGTAAACAAATTTGTTGTCATTTCGTCCAGTGCAAACTGTTATATGGACAGTATGTAAAAAAATGGGTTGAAAAAAAATTACAGTTTATGAATATTTATTTCTATTTCAGATTACTTACATACGCCTATAAAAAAGTTGTTGCCAAATTAGACACGGAATTTTAGATTTTAAATTATTTTGTTTTCTTAACCTACAACGCTTCAAAAAAATTTATAGTCATTAGAGTTCACATATTTTATATCATAAATGCGATGATAAATCAACATTGTAAATTTGTGTCATTTTCGCCCACGATATTTAAATGAATAAAGCATAAAACAAATGGTTGCGGTCGAAACGGGCCGCGCGGTCAAGTGGCGGGGCGAGGGGCATAAGCACGCAAACACGTTCGTTCGGTACGATTTCATCTATGGAAGCATTCTGTAGATAATACAAGTACTGTCGTCGCATGTAAGTAGGCAATTGCTGGCTGAGTATGAGTATTAAACGAACGAACTTGCGAGTCCGTTAACTATACAAAGCCAGCAATTGCTATTCCAGCCGAGACTAATATAACATTTCTCAAAATGTATTACGATATTTAATTTTATATCAAAACTGCAGGTGTTTTTCCTCTGAAAACACCACGAGCTTTTCACACACATTAAAAAAAGTCCGAGTTCTAACAAAATAACTGATACCTAATGGGTAGGTATCATTGTTTGTTTTGTTTTGTTATTTTGATTTGCTAGATGTTTTTTTTTTCTGGAACCAGATTGAATTGGCTGTAGGTACAGCAGGGCTACTGCGAAACTCGAAACTCGAAGTTCGTATCGTACTGTCCCTCTCGCTCTCGTATTAAATACTGTAAGTGTCAGGGACCGCACGACACGAACTTCAAGTTTCGAGTTTCTTAATAGCCCTGACTTGTGCCAACTAGATATTACCGTGACCAAGTTTGAGACTTGATAATAATAAATTTAAATGCACATTGTTGTCGAGTATAGCGATCCTGCAATGTTTTTAACTCTTTCATTTTTTTTCGCTGGCCTTAAACTATGTACTTCGCCTAACTTAAAAAGATTACTTAATGAGTATTGAAATTGACTGACTTTTATCTCCGCTACGCGACGAACACAAATTGATAACTTTATTTTTTTGCATACTCTGAATGTAGTACCTATTCAAATAATGAAGTATGTAAATAATAGGTACATTAAATTTAAGAATCAAAAAGCTGATAGTTATATATAAAAAAGTTGCCTGGAAGCTTAGAGAAACCGGGCGGAAGGGAGTAGCCATTCGACGCGTTCTCTCTGTCAAAGTACAAGCCCAATTGGGCATACGAATTTTATAAAACAAGGCGCGCTCGGATTTCAAACTATTAGACGAATCGAGAAGCGCGAGTGAACGCGGCGGTGCTAAAAATACCGAATTGTTCAGTTTCCTGCTGTAAAAAGAGATCTGGGACATCAAGCTTGCAAAATTATGGTGATTACATTTCACTGATGGAGGAATTGTTATCGTATTATTGCTATTTATTACATTTAAACAACAAGACGTACATTATTGTTCGGATTCGCTTTACCAAACATCGATCCTAGCGGTACAAATTTCGGACTCGGTCAAGCGATAAATCGCATATATCGCATAAAGCGATGACTTAATGATGTTACTTGTCAATGTGTTAGTTTGGTTGGAGTCATCTGTAAACGAATTATTGTGATTGGTTATTTATTGTGTTAACTTCGTCATTACAGTCAGTTGGCAGTTTTATTTTTGCATCTAAATAAGCCGAACTGCACTTGTATGCACATTCCCCCCGCAACAAACGCCAGAACTATTTTAAAGGTAATCTACCGCTAAGGTTGCTCCCTCCGGTAGGAAGCCCGCGTTGCTCTAAGCTGGAAGAGATCGCTCTTAAGCGATAAGGCCGCCTTGTTTACCCTTGTAATTTTCATTCTGTGTACCTGTTCTGTATCGCTTACTATTTTTGGTGTACAATAAAGAGTCATGGTATTGTATTGTATTTTATATAAAATTTAGAAATGGTATGTTAGTCGACAAAACTAATGTTAACTTTAACTGATTGGCATTAAGTTCGAAATTCTAATGATCGAAATTTGACGTGGATCCTGCTTATGACGCTAAAGTCGGATTTGTATTTATCTGTCGTGTCGTGTCGTGTCGTCACGCATATAATAGTTAATTAAATCGATATCTATATCTATAAGTATCCCAGTTTCAGCTATGCTACCAGCCGTTAAAGCATGATTGAGTAACAAACATCAAGATATACAAACTTTCGCATATTAATATTAGTAGGATGTGATCTAGCCCCTAAGCCCTTCTCTCTCACTCGAACTAAAGGAAGATGGATATCTTGGTGGTCAAGGAGTGTGCCCAGCTCTAAAACCTGGCTATCGCGTCACTGCATATTCTAAAATAGCAGCGCTTAGCGTCAACAATCCTACCGGTGTGAAGTTAGCGGCCGATTATAACCAACCAAATTAAGAAGTTTAAGTTATTATTTGCATTTGTGTTCATAAGAGTGACAAAAACACAATAACTAGCTTATATTCAGGGACAAGTATTCAACCTGAACGTCTGGTGAAGCAGAAAATTATTGCCAGCTACACCATATGAAAAAAAAAACACCAACATGGAAATGAGAACCTCTTCAAATCTTTCCATAAATAACACTGACAACTAAAAGCTTTCATAAAAGCTGCACTGTTAACTAAACTTCATCTCGTCTAGGAGCCACATCCAATTTGGAAACGGGTCTCTCGGTTTTTTGTGGATGTTATTACGCACGCTGAGAGCTTTCGATCAACGCTTCAATGTCCAGTAACCTCGTTTCGTTTTTGATGAAAAGGTAGAATTAAAGCTAGCGCCGATAAAAAAACAACTAAATATTAATATCTGGAAAGATATTATATATTAATATGATTATGCATTTCAAAAGCTTCGATCAAATGCGAAACTACCATAACCAACATCTAGTACGGGAGCTACGCCCAAATAAAAGTAGGGGGCCGAAAATGTATGCAGTAATATAAAAAAACGACCAACTTGGAAATGCGAACTTCTTTAAATCTTTCATATTATAATACTGAATACTAAAAGCTTTCGATACAAGCTGCAAGAGTTTAGTAACCTTATCTAGTTTAGGAGCCACACACGATTTAAAAAAAGCGGCGTATTTCTTTTGTAATAAAATGTGAATAACAATATGTTGGAAATGCGAACCTCTTCAGTTTTTTCTGGCATATTATTACGCATGCTGAGAGCTTTCGATGAACGCTTCAAATGTCCACTAATCTCCTTTCGTTTTGAAGAAAAGGTAGAGTTAAAGTTAGCGACCGAAAAAAAAACTAAAATAAAAATAAAAAACAATTTGAAAATGCGTTTCATCCAGGAATTTTAATGCATTTAAAAAGCTTTCAATCAAATCCGAAACTGCCCATAACCAACGTCTAATATGGGAGCTACGCCCGAATAAAAGTAGGCGTAGTGCGTAATAATATGCCAGAAAAAAACTGGAGAGGTTCGCATTTCTAACAAGTTTTATTCTCATTTTATTACAAAAAAAAATACGCCAGTTTCTTTAAATCGGGTGTGGCTCCTAAGCTAGATGAGGTTAGTAAATTCTTGCAGCTTTGTATCCCGTATTATAATATGGAAAGACTTAAAGAGGTTCGCATTTCCAAGTTGGTCGTTTTGTCATATTACTGCAAAATTTTTCGGCCGCCTACTTTTATTCGGCGTAACTCCCGTACTAGGCTTTGGTTATGGGCAGTTTCAGATTTGATGGAAATCTTTTCAAATGCATAATCGTATTAATAAAATATCTGGAAGGAACACGTTTTCTAATCAATGTTTTTTTTATTTTTGTTGTGATTATTTTCGGCCGCTAACTTTAAATCTACCTTTTCTTCAAAACTAAAATGAGGTTACTGGACACTTGAAGCGTTGATCGAAAGCTCTCAACGTGCGTAATAACATGCCACAAAATACTGGAGAGGTTCGTATTTGCTATTTGCAACATGTCGTTTTTCTCATTTTATTACAAAAAAAAATACACCGCTTTCATTAAATCGGGCGTGGCTCCTAGACTAGTTGAGGTTAGTTAGCAGTTGCAGCTTTAGTAGAAAGCATTTAGTATCCAGTGTTATTTTATGGAAAGACCTGAAGAGGTTCGCATTTCCATGTTGGTGTTTTTTTTTTTCATTTTAGTTTCGAAGTTTTATATGCTGCTTGTTTTAATCTGGTGTAGCTGGCAATAATTCTCTTGCTTCACCAGACGTTCAGGTTGAATACTTGTCCATAAATATAAACTAGTTTGTGTCATACTAACTACTAAATATAAACTAGTTTGTATCATATATCAACTAGTGTGTGTGTGTTTTTGTCAGACCTCACAAATGCAAATAAAACCTCAAACTTCTTAATTGGGTTGGGTTATAATCGGCTGCTAACTTTTGGCCGCTTACTTCACACCGGTATCTGGTAGTAACATCTTGGTAAAGCAGCCAGGAGCGTCTCCTCAGAAGGGAACGCCTCAGTGATTAATGACATCGATTTGAAATTTGGTACGGAAGTGTTGTTTAGATAACAATGAAATTACAGTCAACCAAAAGTAATCAGCAAAAAAAAAACTAAAACTTATTAGGTAGGTATCTCGTAAAAAATTGCCATGGGATAGGCATAAAATCTCGAAATGACAAGCGCTAGACTTAAATTCATAAAATTTTGCACAGCTGTTTTTAATACAAAGTCAATGATAACTATAATGTAATTTTTGGGATTACCCATGAGAATTCAGTAAAATCTCGAAATCAATTAAACTGTCAGATTACGCGTGCGAAGCCGCGGGTAATATAAACAAACGAACGCTGCCAGCCGGCGCCCAAGCACCCGATGTACTCTTCCCCGCGCTCGCCATTCGCGCAAAGTACGTTTCGTGGTAGTTTTTTTTTCAAAAATGAGAATCCGTGGATGAAAATGACACAAATTATGAATAGTGTTTTTTTACACCGTTAATAATCAAAACACGTAAACTCTAACAACTTGAATTTTCTTTTGTGGGTTTTACAGGGTATTGTATTAAAAAAAAAAAAAACTATAAATATCGTGGATGAATTTGACACAAAATATTTTGGATAACAGATATCAGTATTTTAAAACGTCTGACATCTTTTTAACAAACTAATATTCTTTTAGAGTTAGTTGGGCGAAATATTAGGTACTGGTTAAAAATCAGGATTCCCGTGGATGGATATGACACAAAATGCCTATGTACATCAGTTACTGCTCAGATATTAATAAGAAAGTAAAAATTTTCGTCTTTAATTTTTTTTTCGTCCAATACTAATGGAAAACACTAATACCTAAATTTCTACTTATGCAGGCACCCAAAATGACACAATTTTTTGTATTAGGTTGGGCAAATGCTCCGGAAGCTATATGCGAAAAATAAACAACTTTAATATTTTTGAAGCCTCAAAACGTAGTCCTACGGGTCTAATAAGGTTAATTGGTGTTAATTGTCTCGTTATATTTATTTATTTATTTTATCAGTGAAGTACTGTAAGTAGATACTTATAGAAAAATTCTCATTTTTTTTGTCATGATCTAAGCTAAGCTGCGGACAGACAGAAACTACAAGGGTTCCCTTTTTTGCCACTTCGACTCATCATCATAATTAAATGTCTCTTCACTGAAGTTTTTTGACCACGGAACCCTAAAAGTCTGACGCGGGCTCGAAATTGCTTCGTTTCCAAAGAGTACGTGACGACAACTTTTCTCATAAGCCCCGGCAGCGAACGTTAGAAAAAAATATTAAAACAGTACATCAGCAACGCGTGTTTTTAATGACCGCCATTTTGGTTTTAAAAATATAGGTCAATTTAGCGTAAGTATTTTGGAATTTATGAACGGTAACGACCATATTTCAAGTTCTTTTTTTCCATTTGGCCGTTTCAGCCCGTACCTTTATTTTGCAAATGAGTTTCGGAGATTTAGGTCACAGGGCTATACAATTGTTGCGCTGAATCTCCTGAATTATTCCTAACGTTTCATTCTATTTTTTGTTGACTGTACTAAATAAAAGGAAGCTCAAACAGATTTCCATAGTTCTTTAAAACATAATTTATTAATTACTTATCGATATATCGAACAGAAAAAAATATTTGTTAAAAAGATCGAATCAATCCCTTATATTTTATGGCGAACTTGGAGTACCTATATATTTTTTATTTTGACGACCTTATAGACCAGTGGTTAGAGAACCTGACTATGGCGCTTGAGGTTCCGGGTTCGATCCTCGGTCAGGGCAGATATTTGTGAGAATACCTACAACTCTGGTCTTGGATGTTTAATATAATGCTGACTTAAGTATGTATTTATATATTTAACCCTTAATAAGGCCCCATTTATTGGAGCATACTACCACAGAATCAAAAGCAGCTCTCGCATACATACCTGTGCCCTTAGTGCTCTAGAGGAACGTTTGCGATGTTCGTGTTTCCATGCAAATTGAGATTTTAACGCGAACGCAATCGAGATGTATTTTGTAACCGAAAACTTACACTAAGGGCACTGACAAAGAATATTTTAAAAGCTAGTCGTATTTTCAATAATTACAATGGACATTATGACGTACCTATGCCGAAATAAATAAGGTTCAGATTCCAACTCAATGCAAGTGATCGCTAAATCACCTCTACCTTATTAAGGGTAGGGTAGTACCCATAACTATAGCTTTACTTACTTTGGGACTAGTATATTGGTTTCAAGTGTCCCGTCATACTTATTGGTTTATTTATTCGACATCTCGATGTTATGTGAGCATCCTTATCGTGTGTTCGGTCAAACTTGGGTGACACGGAACAACCCGCTAAGTCACAAGTAGGCCAACTTGCTAATAAAAGTCGAGGAAACTGAATCGCGTACCAGGGTGGAACCTTTTCATAATCAATAATCGCGTCAGGTGATCCGTTTGCTCATTTGCCCCCTATTCCATAAAAAATCCTACTAATATTATAAATGTGAAAGTTTGTGAGTGAGTGAGTATGTTTGTTACTTCTTCACGCTGAAACGGCTGAACGCATTTAGATGAAATTTGGCAAAAAGTTAGTTTATAGCCTGGATTAAAACATAGAACTTTTTATCCCGATATTCCCACGGGATAGGGATAAAATCTTGAAATGACAACCGCTGGGCTAAAAGTCATGAAATTTGATATGTACATAGCTGGACATCTGGAATAATACATAAGCTATTTTTATCCCAATATTCCCACGGGATAGGGATAAAATCTTGAAGTAACAACCGCTGGGCTTACGAGTCATGAAATTTGATAAGTATATAGCTGGACATCTGGAATAACACAAAGGCTACTTTTTATCCCGATATTCTCACGGGATAGATATATATCTCGAAATAACAACCGCTGGGTAACAACGTCAATGAAAACCATGATGTAATTTTAGTGAATTCCCACGAGAATTTAATTAAATCCATTTTAATTGAACTGCTGTATCTAATAATTTACGCGTGCGAAGCCGCGGGTAAACGCTAGTATTCTATAATTTCTTTGGCAGATACCTGAAATATGACATCAATGGCACAAAGGTTCCACTCTGGTACGCGTTTCAGTTTCCGTAAACTGGTTCAACTTTGCCCTCTGGCTCCACCATTGCCTGATTTGATTTAGAGTCGATAACTTAGCACCCGTATAGGTTTTTAAACTTTTATCTATACGGGAATTATTATTACGGGGATAAAAGTTTAGATACGGGTGCTAAGTTATCGACTCTAAATGAAATCAGGCAATGTTGGAGCCAGAGGGCAAAGTTGAAGCAGTTTACGTCTCTTTGAATGGACGTCCCACCAAAACTATACGTACTGTTTCATGAGGATGGTTCTTGGGCACACGTTGATGATTTTGTTGTTGTGAGTGATTGCGCGAAGACCCTCCTTCCATTCCTTCAGCAGAAAGCGATCAAACATACAAATTTACATGCAGGCACATGCTTTAAACTTGAGTACATAAAACACGGACAAGCACGTGTTGGGATCACATATTGAGGGTCCCATACTAATTTAAAAACAAGCAAGAAGTTAGTTTTGTATATCTAGGAAAATGAAGGTATTTTTTCAAAAGGGTTTTTGATAACGTAAACCGAGAATTTTCTAATACGACTACAAGAAACCAATGCTCTAGTGCTTATATTAATTAAACTTGATGCCTCCATTTTTCCCTCAGAAAAAGGATTTTGAGAGACCATTGAATAAAGGTCCTATTAGGGTTCCTTTTCCCTTTTTAAGTACGGAACCCTCAAAGCAGTTCCCGATTTGCATTGCTTTTATCTGTACATAAGTGACGCAACATAAAAAATAAAAGCATAATTAGAAGAAGTTCAAGATATAACAACATTTAGAAGTTAGAGAGGCACATACATAAGTTAGTTTTACCATCAATTAAAAATAAAACTACAACAGTACCTACCTATAGGTACATCTTTTCTTAGCCTTTGTGACTTTCTCTGTAATTCGTGCGACTTAATTACGTAGCCGCAATATTTTAACAGCTGCATTAAAAATGAGAGGTGCCTGGTCAAACCGGATAAGTCGAGATGATCGATTTTTGTAAAAAGAACCCTAAATAACCCAAAGGGCTTGATGCATCATTCATTTTTTTTTCGATAGATAAATGTGACGCCGTCCCTGTTTATTCGGACAAATAACAGAGACGGCATTACAGATATCTGTCACATAAAAATGAATGGCACGGGAAATTAGTAAATTAGTCCATAATGCGGTCTATATTCCGTATAACATGCCAAATGTTGCCGTATCGGAAGCAGCTGTTTTATTCCATTTAATTGATGGTTAAACTCGCGAAACATCAAGGCAACAAGCCATGCGATTGCCAAGGACATGCAGTTGCCATGCCACGCGACTTACTGCTTCTTGAGACATGTCATGGGGCACACGTTGTTGGCTTTGACATTGTGGGTGATCCTCCTCAGGCCTTCCAGCCAAACCTTTACAAGGTGCCACAACATGAGGTTTAATTTCTAAAATCACAGCAGACTCACGGAGAGAAGGCCCGCCAAAATCGAGTATGTAATGAGCTTCTTCACGAACTTTCTTGAAGAGAATCAACGGATAATGCTGGATGATGGACAGGGCCGGATTAACCATGTCGGGGCCCCAAGGCAATGCAAATTCTCGGGGGCCCTTTTCAGCCATTTGAAGACCAACAGCTCTTTTCAAGTTCAATCAATTTAACTGACAGCATGCGTCGAAGGGATGCATATTTTAAAATAGAATTTTTGCTTCATGAAACATTTTCAATTTCTGTAGTGCGCGCGCGGGGCCCCGGGCAGTTGCCTATTCCGCCTAATGTTTAATCCGGTCCTGATGATGGATGCTGAATTTGGCGTGGACATGAGAGAGCTTGGGCTGCAGTTCCCATCTTCGAACTATCTCGCTGTGAGTCTGCAGGGACTGTAAAGTGGAGCCGGGGTTACGAACACCGGTTGTTCAGGCGTGAATTGTCGTTGGTACGTGTTGGTACGTATACTGCTCAATGGTACATTTAACTACTTGTGATCGCATCATCGCAATCGCGTTCATAATAATTTTTCGGTCAACCGTAGGGTTGGGATTTCTCAAAATTTGAGATTGCTCGACTTATATGGTTCTGACGGAATTTTTTCGTTTTTGATTGAGGAATTTTGTGAATAACTTTAGCAAAGCAATCTAGAAACTTTCGTATAAAAAGCGGTCTTTTACTCAAATACATCAGGGTTTATTTTTATCAAGACTTTTTAATTTCCCATATTGTTGCAGGTCAATCGGTATAAGATTGAAGTATTGGTAGAAAGAGATGAATGCGATTGAGATGACGTGTGTTACACAATTAGATCTCATGGTAGGTGTAATCTTAGTGAGTGAACACGCCTTGTGAGCAGCTTCAGTTCACCATAACTAAGTAACTTTGAATTTATTATCAACAATGTAAACGTCGATGTAAAAGATGCTAATTTCAAAGTATAATCAACGTTTTTATCTTACAGTTTAATCTCGATATTTTCACAAATTTACAGATGTATAAAAAAAAGTACCACCTTTTTACACAAAACGTTTATTTTTATCTGACTCATTAAAACCACATCATCATTATATGAATCGCGCTGCTGTCGCTAGTGAAAAAATTGTGACAAAAACAAAAAACAGTATAATATTCTGATAATGTTCCGACGGTCAACTTTGAGGACATTAAGGGGCTGTTTCACCATCCATTGATTAGTGTTAACTGACGGTTAAATGTGATTCCGTCTCTATTTGTTTTGTTCGAATAGACGGAGACGGCATCACATCTAACCGTGGATGGTGAAACAGCCCCTAAGTATGCCGTAGACTTCCAGTAGGTAGTCCTACCTTGGCAGTGGCCGCGTCAGGACACACGACATGCTGATAGTTGATGTTGATGTAGTCGGTGCCGCTGCAGATGGTCAAGGACTTGTCTTCCAACGTGTCGCCATGCTTGTTTAACAGGTTCGTACTAAGCTTCGAGTCCTGGGAAATAGATGATATGATTCGTTTAAGACTATAACACCTAAGGCTTTATTTTTGTAATGCTCGGAATGAGGGCAATCGCGTATGCATTTCGCCGCTAGAGGCGCTTGTGTATCGTGAGGTCTCCGAAATGTCAAATCTCATAGTTTTTGGGTGAGCTACGCGGGTTTATTTATAATTAGAATAATTTTGTGAATATTTTGCAATACCTGAAATTAATTATGGCAATTATGCGTTACGACGGGGCAATGAATGTCTGTGTTTTAAGACAGTTTTGTCTTTTGGAAACTTTTGTCCTTCCTTTTTTTCCGAACAAAACGGGACTACGCAACACTGTGGTTGCTCGATATTTTTATGGTACAGTTTTAAGGTGTATTAAATATGATTTTAATCTTAACTTTGTTTTCATGCCCGTAATAAATAACAGACTTTGAAAGCCACACTTAAAAACGTCACGCAACAGTGGCGCCATCTAGAAAGAGAAAAAACGATAGCCCTCATTACAATCGTTTCACCGCTTCTTTCTCTCATATGGTGTAAGAGACCGTAGAAAAAGATGTACGGCTACTGGGCGTGTTGCTAGTATATGTATGTTTCATATTTAAATCTGTCGCCTAGTTTAAAATATCTAAGACAGACGATGGGAAGTGAATTTCAACCCCCGACGCAAAAAGAGGGGTGTTATAACACAACCTAACCAACCAGTCTTACAAGGAGTACCAACACGACGACACCCTAGCCATAGACAATGACGATGCCTCAACCTCTTGCGACGCCAACTCCATACAGTTTGACGAGACGCCCATAACCCCTAGCGTCCTCAGACCGATGGACAAATCCTTGGCTGTGCTTATAACTGTTTCGAAAATACAAACTGAGACATGGATGCACAGGAAAACCAGAAAAAGAGACCAGCACTGGGAATCGAACCCAGGTCCTCAGCATTCCGTGCTGCGTGCTATAACCCCTACACCACTGCTGGACAGGAATCTAGACACGAAATTTTCCTATGCATACATATCTCAGGTTGCTTAAGTAACAAATTTTGAGTTGAAATAAAAAATACAAATCTCCAAAAAACCAATCATAACTTATAACTGTTAATATAAGTTTGACGCTATGTGTCTCTTTGTGTCTGTCTGTGTTTCTGTCTGTGGTACTGTAGCTCTTAAGCAGAGTTTCCACCAATAATGTGTGTGGATGTGTTGCGAGGGATGTGTTTTTCATTAACCAATAGAAACGTATCATTTACACGTCCTCGCACAGCACATTTCTGGCGGAAACAGCTGAGCGGAGCGAGGCGAGGTAAATGAAGCGTTTCTATTGGTTAGTGAAAAACTACACATCCAACAACACCCTCGCACATCTCTGGTGGAAACGATGCTTTAAACGTGTGGACCGATTTGAATGCGGATTTTTAATTTGAAAGTAGGTGTTCTAGCGATGGTTCTTAGCAATGTTTTATCAAAATCGGTTCAGCCGTTTTTAATTTCAAGCTTTTATTCAACTTGCCCTTTTGCTGCCGTTTTTTTGGGTCAAATCTTGCTAGTTTATTTTGACCCACTTCCAGTTGTCGGATTGACTTGATATTTGGTACAGATGCAAGCACAGTTAACAAAATGTACAGCCAGCAAAAAAGCGTTTATTAAAAATGTCATTTTAATATTAATGAACATTAATTTTATTCTATGAAAAGCCTAACTTCCAAGTTTTTGAGTAATAGGATACTTTATTTCGGCCATTAAGTAATAAAATTCTGAGTTCTGGCTCCACTATGACGACGTGGAATAGTTTGCATTATGCTTAATTACCCAAGGGGACCATTACCGTGTGAACACACACAAAGATGCTTTCATGCTTATGCGTGCTTATGCTTTATGAAAACAGATGCTTCATCTAAAATTTAAGCATATTTTAGTAAGAGGCCTGACGCGTTATGGATGTAGGTATTTAGCAGGAAAATACTTTTTTCTTTTTCAGAAACATAGGATAAAATAAGAAAATATTCCTGAGTGTAGATGTCTATCTGATACTCTTCTGACACTTATAGTTATAACTTTTTGTTTGAATGTTTGTTTTGGAGAATTATTGATTGATTCAGGTACCTATTATTTCACAGAAGTCTATGGTATAGCTGAACCTACCTATTACCTACATAAACTATATCTACTTTTAAAAACCGGTCAAGAGCGTGTCGGACACGCCCGAAATAGGGTTCCGTAGCCATTACGAAAAAATTAAGTATTATTTTTCTAAGGATTTCGTATTTTATACGGAATCTTCCATAGTTTAGGTATATTTTATACCTTAGGCTGCTATTTACTCTTAATCTTCTAATAATTCTCAAGCAAACTTAACCGTCCTGAATTTCTTCAAATTTTTCCACCCACCGGTTTAGATTTTTTTTAAATTTTTAATGTACCATTTTGTCGGCATAGTTTACATATATATCCGTGCAAAATTACAGCTTTCTAGCATTGATAGTCCCCGAGCAAAGCCGCGACAAAGCAAAGACAGACATGGCGAAACTATAAGGGTTCCGTTTTTGCCATTTTGGCTCCGGAACCCTAAAAAGCATGTCTTACCTGAAAGTCGATCATTTTTCTGAGTGAACTTTATGAACATTGTTGAATGAAAAATTAATGAAAACAGTTAATTAGACATTGACATTGGCAGGGACATCGACTCATTAGACATTCTTTAACAAAAATAAAGTTTTTTTACAATTAATTTGAGATACGGTTTTTTCCTAAAACCGAATTTCCCCGCGGCGATTCTTAACTAACGTTTGATAAAAATTAGTTCAGCCGTTTTTGAAGTTACTTATAGAAATGAAATGACAACGCCGGGGGGGAGGGGGTTATTTCACACCTCTTAGTTCACACAGACCAAGCCGCGGGACAAGGCATTATTACCACTGAATATATCAGCAAATTCGTCCCCATTACGCCTGTCAACAATCGTAATACCAATATTTGCGCAGCCATTTTGATTTGCCCGTTGACGTCATATCGTGTCTGTGGCATTCGATTAACGGGCTGTCATAGACAAGCATCGGTTTTTTAATACGGATTTGTGCTCATTGGAAAATTACCAGTGGCTGATTGAAGCTTCGAAACGCCGTGATCGCTTAGCCTAGTGGTAAGGCCTCTCAACTCTGGTATCGTAGGTTTGAACCCCGGCTCAAATCTCATTGTTGTAAATGTTAGCGAACTCTGTTTCTACACCGATTCATATCAAATATGTAAATAGATTATAAAGCAAAATAGATGGCAGCACTGGTGGTGTGGCTGACAGGAGGACGAATCTGTGGCACCAGCGGGTGACAAAAAAAAAAAAAGAAGTTGTGCTGAAAACGGCGGGAAGAAAAGTGAAGGCAGGAGACCTAGAAAGCTTTGTAATATAAAATACGGAGAGTAAAGTGATTGCTGGCATTACAAATAGTGTTTTCTTTTATCAATTCAGAAGTGGGATACAAGAACCGAGATCAATCGGCCTGATTTACCAGATTCGAGGTGAGTTCCAGCTTTACACTTAAACAGTCCTCAAGCAAAACGTTTGTTTGTATCAAACGTGTTATTGTTATTTACAAACATAACGCCCAAGTCCAATCGATATCATAGTAGGAACTGTGATGTTAATTTGAGAAAAAGAACTAAGACGTACCTATAACGGCAAGATAAAATAGGTTATGAAGTCATAACATTTGTGTTAACAATGACGTATTTTTTATTAAGAATTGAAGTACATTTTGATGTTTTAGCTAACAAAATAACATGACATATGTATTTTTGTGTATTTTAACATATTTTTTTATATAAGTATATGATGTTATAATGAAGATTTAAAGTACCTCGACAAGCTACCTAGATACCGATACCTAGATTTACAATTCATTACTTATACCTATCCACAACAGATTATAAAACGATTATCTACTAATTTCTTAAAACAAAATGCGAGCAAACTCAATAGATTTCAACAAAGGCCCATAGTATACTATTATTTCGTACCGCATAGGTACACCACACGTACTAATCGAAAATAAATATGGATTTAGACGTTTATCCAGCTAGTTGATTTGTTCTACGAAATGTTGTTATTTCGGAATCACATCACAACAAAACGTTCGTATCAAGTAGGTACAATACAATATACCTATATATAGTTTAGGTATTTGCCGGTGAGATTTACTTATCCGTCTTTGATAGAATCCGTTACTGCATTCCTATAGTAACAACAAACACCGTTTGTAGCGAACTAAGACAATAATTGCTTTGCTCACTCGTTACGTTATGATATCTCTACAGGGTGCCCGCGAGCATTGCGAGAGATTATAATAACGAATTCCTGAGACTATAAAGAGTAATAAATAATATATGAACCTAGGTCGAATCATATGATTTTCTTCTTTTGGGCATAGGTTATTACTAGATACGACATTATTTGAAGTGAGCAATAAAAAAAAAAAAAAAAAAAAAAAAATACAGTCGGACGTACCGAAATGGGGTTGCCACCCGTATAATCCAGAATATATAATATTATTATGTTTTTTCCCCATAGGTATAGTTTAAAATTTTCGGAACAAATAAATTCCACTACTGAATTACTGAAACACTGTTTATTTATTTCCTATTGACTGTGACTTTAATCAGTTTAGATATTTAGGAGAATAAATAAGTTAACACAAGGTTACGATAACTATAATTTGGATAATAAAAGTGGCAACCCTAGACTAAAAAGATATACTTGTAGATTTCCAGATAAATACTTAACAAGAAAAATATAACTAAATAAGAAAGAAATAATTTTCTTTGTTTTGGGTACTGATTAGTGATGTCCGAACCGGGAACTCCTCCACTGGACATGAAGACAGACGCCGAGAAACCTCACCGAAACGCGAAAAAGAAAAAAAGTAACTCAAGTATCAGCAATGTGACTTCATCAATTAACATCAATAGCGACCAAACTGAGTCCAGGAGCAGGCATCGCAAGCGAAGAATTAGTTCGTCTAGTTCGAGTTCATCTAGCGGGACTGCGAGTTCGTCTAACGCGAGTTCATCATCATCACCGATACGAACTAAACGATCTCATAAACATAGGAGAGAAAAGAAACGAAGCCGTCGTTCAACTAAACGTGGACCAAATGAGAAGACGCGGGAAGAATCTTCAGTTCTCAAGCAATTAGTAACAGCTCTTGATAACAGGAGCCGCGCTCCGCATGGTCTTGGTTCACAAAATGTTATACCTGAATTTAATCCACAGGCTAAAAATCAGACAATAAAAGGCTGGCTCTCAAAAATTAACGAGTCTGCTTGTGTTTATGGGTGGTCTGAGCAGCAAACAATTTTTTTCGCGTTACCTCGTCTTATGGGGTTGGCAAGACGTTGGTATGATGGATTAACGAGCGTTAAGTATTCATGGGATGAATGGCAAGAAAAACTATTGCGAGCTTTTCCTTGTGAAGAAAACTACGCGGACCAGCTGGACGAGATGCTCGCTCGCAAAACCAAGCGAACCGAGACTTATGAAGAATATTACTATGATAAAATTCGCCTTATCAACAGATGCGAAATAACTGGACTCAAGGCAGTTGATTGTTTGACACAAGGAATATATGAGCACAACGTTCACATGAATGCTCAAGGATTAGGTTTCAAAGAACCTGAAGAAGTGCTCACTTATTTTAGGAAAATATCTACTAAAAAGGAAGACTCTGCCAAAAGCGGCTCAGGTATTCGTGATCGTTTGACAATTGCACCGATAAAACGTCAACAAATCTCCACAGATAACACGAAGAAATTTACAGGTGGCAAATGTTTTAACTGCGGCGAAGCAGGACATCGCTACCAATCATGCCCGAAGGATATAATAAGATGCGGCAACTGTAAACGTATAGGTCACGATGCTGCCAAGTGTGGCAAGAACGTTTATAGTAGTAACAGGCCACAAACTGGGTCGACAATTATATCCAACAACGTAAGTAGAATAGAGTCAACGTCTAAGTTGTGTGAGAAGTACCTCAAGGATGTCATGGTAAACGAGTGTCAAGTAAAAGGTTTTATAGACCTAGGCAGTGAGTGCACGCTACTTAGTGACAAGGTCTCTACTGACTTCGTACAAAGTCATGACTATGAGGACCTACCTACATTGAAGGGGTTTGCAGATGGCACTCTCAAACCCAGTGCGCAGGCTTATGTACGAGTTCAGGTAGACGGCATAACTGAAGAAATAATTGCGTACATAGTACCACACCAAATGATACCTTATGGCGCGGGCATTCTCATAGGCCAAAATCTCACGGAATTACCAAACACGAGAGTTTATAAGACAGACACTGAGTTAATTTTGTTCAAAGCTCTAGACAAGCTAGCAGAAATAACTATACAAGAAACAGTAGATATACAAGGAGTGACTGCAGTGCCCGTCATTGCTCGAGAGTGTCAAGATAACGTAAGTCTACGTCTACACGTTTCGTCGGAGGTATGCCTAAAACCTGGATCGGAATACATTATTTTACCAGGATTATACTCTTTTGAGAAGGGATGTTCAAATATAATGATCATGAGTTTGACGACTACGATAGTTAAGTTGAAAAAGGGCCAGTTGATTGCTAGAGGAATATTATTACCAGAGTTTGTGTTCGATAAACAGAGCAAAAAAGAGAACCTGGCATCGAAAGAAGATTGTGTGAAGAACATTTATAGGATATCGGAACAAGGCAGCAAACAAATTTCGCCAGCGGAGATAAATACCGATAAGGAGCTGCAGGATCCTGTAAAAAATGAGTTATGCGAGTTGCTAAATAGTAACAGGGAATGTTTTGCGTTTTCCACTGCTGAACTGGGTAAGACCGATTTAACCGAAATGCACATAAGATTAAAGGATGATACGCCTGTCACATATAGACCTTACCGGTTGTCAGCCTCTGAGAGGGAAAAGGTTAAAACTATTATCGAAGACCTTTGCACTAACGGGATAGTGCGTGAATCAGAGTCTGAATACGCGAGTCCAATTATATTGGTTTCAAAGAAGAATGGAGACCCGCGTTTGTGCGTGGATTACAGAGCACTTAACAAGCGCACACACAAGGATAAGTACCCCATGCCTTTAATCGAGGACCAAATTGACAGTCTGTGTGGACAGAAGTTCTTCACCACACTAGACTTAACGTCCGGTTATCATCAGATACCAATTGCGGAAAGTTCAAAACACCTGACGGCATTTATAACCCCAGACGGACATTTCGAATATAATAGAATGCCATTTGGGTTATGTAACGCACCAGCTGTGTTTCAGAGACTCATACACAAAGTCCTAAATGCAAAAAAAATTCCCGGAGTTTTAGCGTACATGGACGATATCGTCGTGTCATCAAAAGACGTCACAGAGGGGATGTTGAAGCTGCGTCAAGTGTTGCAGGCACTTAGAGAAGCAAATTTAACACTTAATCTAAGCAAGTGTCATTTTTTTAAAACATCCATCGAATACCTAGGCTATGAAATTTCTGAACAAGGTGTCAAACCAGGACAAAGGAAAACTGACGCAGTGGCATCGTTTAAAAGACCTGAAAATGTCCACGAAGTTAGACAGTTCGTAGGACTAGCCAGTTTCTTTCGCAGATTTGTCCTCGGATTCGCTACAATCGCAAGACCTCTTACGTCATTGACCAAATCAAACGAGAAATGGATTTGGGGGCAAGCACAAGAAGATGCCTTTACGAAGATAAAAGAGATCTTGGTATCTCGACCAGTTCTAGCTATATACAATCCGGCATTGTTGACTGAGCTACATACGGACGCCAGTCAAACCGGTATAGGCGGAATTCTTATGCAGCGCTCTGATGAAAAATCTCCACTTCAAGTTGTGGCCTACTTTAGTAGGCAGACTACAGTCGAAGAGCAACATTTTCACTCATTCGAACTCGAAACATTGGCGGTTGTGGCATCTTTGAATCGCTTTCGCAGCTATCTCGTAGGAATAGACTTCAAAATCCTAACTGACTGTAATGCTGTTCGATTCACCTGGGCAAAACGTGACCTTGTTCCCAGAATCGCAAGATGGTGGTTACAAGCTCAGGAATTTAATTTCACAATTGAATACCGGCCTGGGACTCAAATGTCCCACGTAGACGCGTTAAGCCGCAATCCCGTTGACCCACCTGTGACAAACAATGTTACCTCTTTGCCCAGTTGTAATGTGTTTAAAATATCGGCAACGCCCAACTTAAATGACATACAACATACAGACCCCCAGTTGGTACTCATTAAATGCATACTTAATAATAGCTGCGACGAAGCAAAGGACATTAAAAACACTTATGTCTTAAAAGATGGCAAAATATATAGGAAGGTTGATGACGCTTTAAAGTGGGCCGTACCACAAGACGCGCGTTGGAAGATTTGCCATATGTCCCATGACGAATGCGGACATATGGGAATTGAAAAAACTCTTGACAAAATTAAACAAACGTATTGGTTCCCTCACATGGCGAATTTTGTCAAGAAGTACGTACGTTCTTGTATTCCTTGCGCATTTGCTAAGCAACCTACTGGAAAAAAGGAGGGATTTCTCCATCCCATCCCCAAGACCCCAATTCCATTTCATAGTGTCCACGTCGACCACCTGGGTCCGTTTATTAAAAGTAAAACAGGCAACACATACATATTGGCTATTATAGATGGATATAGCAAATTTATAATTTTAAAAGCAGTTCGAAATACAAAAAAAGCAAGACCTCCATTGCCGTCCTTCGTGATGTTTTTGGCATATTTGGTGCACCAAAATTGTTGATTTCGGATCGTGGGACCAGTTTCACGTCTAGTGAGTTTGCAGAATTTGCACGTGAACAAGAAATTAAACATATAAAGAACGCTGTTGCTATGCCCTAGGGCCAACGGCCAGATTGAGCGGTATAACCGTTCTATTCTTGCATCTCTAATTGCCTTAACGCACGGAGAAGACGATAAAGACTGGGACACTCATATTAACACTGTCCAGTGGAGTCTTAACAATACCCTAAATAAAGGAATCGGAAAGACACCAACAGAAGTTATATTTGGTAAGCGCACTATCAATCTGGCCGAAGGACATCTCCATGATTTGTCTGAAAATGATGCCCCAGCTAATGGCACTTTGTTAGATAAAATAAGAGAAGAAGTGTCTCAAACTATTGAGGGCAACCAGGAGGAAATGGAGAAACGTTTTAATGAAAAAAGGCGGGTAGCCAAGGAATACAAGGAAGGTGATCTAGTCCTCGTGCAAAAACAGCTGAACAACCAAGGCGAAAGCAATAAGCTGCTCCCGCGTTATAGTGGTCCTTATAGAGTGACTAAAGTTCTTGGCCTAGATAGATACGAAGTAAGCAGTATAGAAGGCCACTCGAAGCGAAAATACCAAAATATATATGCGGCGGATAAGATGAAGCCTTGGGTAAGCTTCACTGTACCCGAGGAGAAGACTGATGGTACTATAATGGAAATAAGTAAAGATATGCTCATGGAGGGCGAGGACTCGGATATGGAGTAAGTCAACTACATAGTGGGAACTATTAGTAACTGATCTAAACTACCATGATTATTCTCAATAAAGCTCAAATTTAATATTAAACCAAGTTGATCTCAAAAAATGTATAATGGTTAAGTATACTATTTAATTACTTAGTTGAAACATGGTACGAATAACTTATTTTTTTTGTTGTTACTTAGGTGATAATGAGGCTGTTATTAACGATACAATATTAATTAAATTCATGAAAACAAAGTTTATCTCTTTAATTTAGTTAGCATCAAAAATATATCTATACCCGTATGTTTACCAGGAAATTCCCTTACCTAACCATATAGAGGTTCAATTTGATGGTTATCCCAATCAATCCTATGTTCAGATCTCTATTAAAAGTCGTCGTAAATCGCAAGGGACTTACTTGGTCGATTAGTACCTAACATATTTTTTTTTACTTAACAATTAGCTCTTAACTACAAACATCAACCTAATATGCTCGCAGTAGACAATAAATATACCTTATAAAATACAAAAATCTGTCTAAAATATATTATGTATTTCTATATTTTAAATAATACTTAAATCAATAAATAAACTGAATATCTACCAACATATTTATATATCTACCTACATTAAGAATGATTCTGCGTGGAGATTATTGTTACATAAGGTCATACGTCGGAGCGAGTGCACTACTGACGCCGTGCACGCTGAAACCACAGAGCGGAGGTCGTGCATGCTGCCCGTGACACTTTAATTATGAGTAGGATATCGAAGTGAGCGTGCTGTCGATGACTACTCATGATTAAGATCAACTACATCTGGATTGACCAAAGGCTAAATGTTAAGGGTCAACAGAGATCTGTAAGACGACGGGCGAACTTGATGCTGACACTATCCGTGACAGTTTAAGTAAAGGTAGGATGTCGAAGCGAGTGTGCTGTCGATGGCTACTGTTGATTCAATGACATTCGGATTCAGCAGAGACGGGTTGATGCCGGGGCGAGCGTGCTGCCGACACTATCCGTGACATGTTAATTAAGAGTAGGATGTCGAAGTGAGCGTGCTGTCGATGACTACTCATGATTCAACGATATAAACTGAGATGATGGTAAATGACAAGTGCCAAGGTTAGACGCCGGGGTGAGCGTACCGCCGACGCTACCCTTGACATTTTCTTTATAAATAGTATATCGAAGTGAGCGAACCATATACTGTACCATAGTTCAACCAAACCTGCTTGTTGGCTCTTCTGTCGGTGCTGCTAGGCGAAATAATCGACAAACAAGAAAGAAAACATCCGTGCTGTATTATTAACAGAATGGAGTTAACTAACTGTTTTCCTCGTAGAATAGGGTCATTCCACGGTTTCAGGACGGCCGATAGATTCGAAAATTGTCGATTAATTTAAAGCAGTTTTGTATTTTGTTCTGAGCTAAACTTAACTATACTCTATTTTTTTTTCTAGCATGATTTAAATGACACATGATGATTTTGTAACTGTGAAGCGTTAACAAGTTTTTTTTATTTTCTCCAACAGAGATATGATTAATGTCGATATTATGATTCGTTTAATCTATGTACTGCTGAAGTTTTATATCATGTTGTCTGAGGTCAGACATTAGTCAGAATGGCCGAATGTTAGCGAACTCTGTTTCTACACCGATTCATATCAAATATGTAAATAGATTATAAAGCAAAATAGATGGCAGCACTGGTGGTGTGGCTGACAGGAGGACGAATCTGTGGCACCAGCGGGTGACAAAAAAAAGAAGTTGTTCTGAAAAACGGCGCGAAGAAAAGTGAAGGCAGGAGACCTATAATACTATTCAATGGAAAAAATCAATTGTGTAAACAAAGCAATTTTTCACGATTACTCCGTAGTTACTTGCATTTGAACGCCAATCCCGATCATATTCACATCTCAATGAGCTCACCACTGTTTTTAACAACCATTTTATCATTAAATAATCGTGTAAATATGTTTATTTTATAGAATTAATTGTAAGACGAAAATCCGTTATATTTGTCAAATTGACATGATAATTTTTTCCTCACCGAAGTTGGTCTATGGTCGGTCTAGTCTCTGGAAATTTAGTGCTGTACCAACAAAATTAATTATTTGACTGAACCAACCTTACCTACCGATAATTATGGCTGGCTCTGCAAATTAATTTATTCGTAGATATTAATTATTTGTGTTAAGTTACACTATTTAATTAAGGTTTATAAAGGTTTCTAATCCTATCCTACTATCCTACTTCCTACTATATCCTACTAATCCTACTAATATTATAAATGTGAAAGTTTGTAAGTGAGTGAGTGAATATGTTTGTTACTTCTTCACGCTGAAACGGCTGGACGGATTTGGATGAAATTTGGCGAAAAGTTAGATAACCTGGATTACAACATAGGATACTTTTTATCCCGATATTCTCATGGGATAGGGATAAAATCTTGAAATAACAACTGCTCAGCTTAGAGTCATGAAAATTGTTATGTAGATAGTTTGACATCTGGAATAAAACATAGCCTACTTTTTATTTCGATATTCCCACGAGATAGGGATAACTTTCGAACTAATAACCGCTGGGCTTAGAGTCATGAAATTTGACCATGATTGTTTTTAATGTTATGTCAATGAAAACAACGATTTAATTTTCGGGAATTCCCACGGCAATTTTTAAAAATCCCGGTATTTCAGCTGCTGGACTGGGTAAACACTAGTTGCACGATAAAATAGTATTTTAGTAGAAATTATGTAGATTTCTATTTACTAGTATCATATTTACTATGGAGTCCATTGTTGGACCAAAAAATCATTTTGAATCACTTCCCTGTGTCTACTCTCATTTCCCTGTCTTATGTAAATTTAAAAATGCCTCTTCTAAATTATATCGAAAATACAAACTGAGACATGGATGCACAGAAAAACCAGAAAAAGAGACCAGCGCTGGGAATCGAACCTAGGTCCTCAGCAATCCGTACTGCGTACTATAACCCCTACACCACCGTTGGACAGGAGTCAAGATACAAATTTCTCCTATGCACACATATCTCAGGTTGGCTTTTTCTACTACGCTACTTAAGCAGCAAAAAAATCTAAATTAATCCATATTTTAACTGACCCTTTCAAATCTAAAATACTCCATCATAAACCTTGGGGAAAATATACGTCAAAAAATATAAGAGGATATACATGTTTCACCATTTAAAAAATTCTACCCTTAAAGGGGTATAAAGGGGAGTGTAAGTTTGTATGGAAGAAACGTTAGGTATATATTTGAAGATATAATTCTAAAACTTCTTGAAAATGCTATTAAACATTTTAAGTTAAAAGGGACATGGAAACATTGTGAATGACTCTTGAACAGGACTAAGAGAATACGTGATTCGCCACTTTTAAAAATTAAACTTAGGGATTACATTAAATAATGAAATATGAGTAAATTCAAAATAATTATTTACTGCTGATTGAAGTATCTTAAAGAGCTTTCACATCACTAGAGCCAACGTCAGTCAGTCAGTCAGCCAGTCGTCAGTCAAGTGTCAATGTCAGTCACCACATTTGTTTACACAATTGTTTTTTTCCATTGAATAGTACCGTAGAAAGCTTTGTAATATAAAATACGGAGAGTAAAGTGATTGCTGGCATTACAAATAGTGTTTTCTTCTATCACGATTAAGGCTTAAACATTCTTTAATTATCCAAGTAATTTATTGGTTTATTGCTGATCGGAGATATTAAAATTGCCGGCGATACTGTACGCGTTCAGGGGTCGATTTTTTAAACCACTCGAAAATAAGTAAGTAGGTACTACACATTGCTACAAATACCGCCCTAATAAAAATGACAACTTGCGGACAAGATTAATTAGTCGTAATATAGTAGGTACTTATTCTAGTCTTATTTACTATTTAAAAAGTAGGGGGAAGTCCCATAAAGTGGGATGGCAGCTATCGCCGTACACTCGTAATATTTCAATACATAGTAATGGGTCCTATCTAATATTTATATTTAAATAAGTGCAAGGGAGTCCGCCGCATTTTTTTCATCCATTTTTGCAAAAAATTGCGAGATATTATAGGTGCCATCCGGCTTTACGGTAAGTACTTAATTTTCACTTTTGTGCAAATGACGTTATTTCAAAAATAGTCTCTGATCTGGACCCGATTTTTATAAGTTATTTGAATCTATCTTTCGACCACTTCCTGGTATCCGATTGTTATGAAATTTGGCACACATAGTACCGCCCAGTGACAATGCAATACTGTTGGTTGTGATATTTTGGTGGTCCGGCCAGGATCGTCTTCGCAGGACGGAATTCTTCAATGGTTTAAGGCACAGAAGGCACTAATTGACTTGAAACTTGGTACAGATATGTAGTTTGGATAAAAACGCAAACATAGTCGACAAAAAGTCATAATCATCATCATCTCAATCAATACGTCGCACTGCAGTGGACTGGCGTCCTCTCAGAATAAGAAGGCTTGGGTCTTAGTTCTCATGAGGGCCCAGCGCAGATAATAAACTTCACACACACACACACAATGAGGATTTGTGTAACAAGGTAGAAGGCCTAGTAGGCGCTAGTATCGTGAGGTCTATTTGTCAATTTTGACATTTGCGTCACATTTTTGATGTGTTAAATAACTAAATGAGCCAATCACAAGCAAGACTGTAACGTCAAACGCGATATTTTGCCTGTCAAGTCAGATTAACCCTGTCAAGAAACATATTACAACAAAAAGTATGTATGTTTTTGTTATAACAACTTATTGAATTGTTTAGCTGATGTGTATTGCTTCAAAACTACTATTGGGATAAAAATTTTGACTACTTTGTAAAATGAAGTAGAGTAACTTTCTCCTTCTCCAGTCGAATTTCAAATGCAGCACAATTATTTTAATTGTATTTTCATAGACAGGATTTTAAAAATCGCCCCCTGATTGCAAGCTTCTTAGTCAGAGGGTAATTAATCACATCTGTGTCTGACTGGATAGCGAAGTGGAGACAGCAATCTATTGTCGACGAGAACAATTTGATTTGTCATCAATCGTGATGATATCAGTCATACGGCTTCCAGTTCGCGGTCCTCGCTCAAATTAATTGCTTCGTCAGTTATAAATGTTATTGTGTCAAGGCTAAAGTATTTTGTGTCGCTGAACGCACGCGTTATTGTCCCGTATTAAGAGAGTCAATTAAGTTTTGTCTAATAGCCTGCCATTGTCATTATAAACGGGCAAAAGATCGACGAAACATACCGATGTATCAAATAATGGTGGTGAATGCGGATTCCACAAAAATGCACAAATGTTTAAAGATTCACGATGAATTTGTTGAAGGACGCATTCAAACTTCAACTGGCTGATATCAAAATAAACGAGATGGTCGCTATGCCAACGCTAACAGATAGATGCTAACAGATATTAAATTTCTAATATAACTTAAGTAATAGGTTTTTTAGGGAATTGAGCTAACTATCCCTTCTAGCATTCTATCCAGCCCACACATCAATAGATCTTGAAACATCTTAACTAGCGAACGTACGCCAGGAACTGACATCGATTATAATGAAATATGTTGCGGTACTTCATTACTCATTTTTTATTGTACATGTTGTCTACTTACTTTCTTTGCTGCTTTGTTGTTAGTTAAGTACATAGCTTAAGTTTTGGTGTCACGAATCCAACCATGGCATCTTGACTGGCCCTATTAAAATTAAAACAGATTTTAGGAATTAGACGTTTCATATGATCTTAAAAAAAAGAAAATAGGAATCCCGTATGAATAATAGTCATAAACTGTCGCGATTGTTTGCAATTCCCCATTGTACTCATAAAGCCCATTCAAACATTCTCATAATTAAAGACCTTTATTTCTCCGATTTATTGTGTACACACCCTTTAATTGAGTAACAATGGTTACCACTATATTATGTCATAGTGGAAAGTCGAGTTGTCCAGTTTTGGGTGATCGATGCTATATCGAGCTATCTACTCGTTTCTTGGGGAGAGAAAAAAAAGTGGTTCGTTCCGATACATGAGTTACCTATATAGAAAGTTGTCGCCAAAACAGGAGGCCCCACGTTCGCTTTCGTCCACTGAGTACGAAAGTAATGTATTGTAATACCATCCGGTTTTCTGACCTTGGTACAAAGCTCTAGCAAATAACTTATAGCTCTGCCGTGACTCTGCTATATAGAACACAAAAAGAAATCATTTGCGAACTTTTTTGGCTAGCTGATCTCGAACTATTTGCAACAGTGAAAGTTACATTGCGCCGCTCGTGTAAGTATGTCCATTAAAAACATTACAGTGGTTTACTGATCTATCTACATTTTGACTGTACATAAATGGACTTCAGAAGATGGTAGATAAATACATAACATGATATAGGTATTCTATTTGAAAAGAAATCTTGCTTAAAATAATATTTCCCTTGAAACTGAGTACAGTATCATTTAAATGCTCGGAGACGACTGAGAATGCCGTGACTGAGGCTATTATTTTCAATTCACTCTACGGCTTTGATAATAAAGAGTGAACTAAACTGTCTATTTACGTCACGATGGAAGCAGTATTTTCATTATAGCAAGTTTTACTATCAATTTCTAGGTCTGTTATATTTAGGTTTAGTATCGTATAGCCTTCAACAATATGAATCATTTTGTTGTTTTCATAGCATATAAATTCTAAGTAGTGGTCTACAAAAGTAACACATAATCGTAAAATTTAAATTGAAACAGAGTTAATTTTCTCTTCAATTTTATAATTTGTTACAACTAAATCCGAACTGTTTGCCAACCAACTCTACGCTGCTCTACCACTTACAATTTACTATTAATGAAGAACAGATTTTCAAAGATTTTTCACTATTTGATCATTGACTGTCATAAAACGATTTCTTTCAAATATTATTTAAAGTTTCCGGAGAAGGGAAACTTGTAAACAACATTTTCTCTTACACCTTTTAATTCCTATTTTGTAATTCGGCAGCCTCTTAACAATATGCATTATTGTTAATGCTATTGTTTGTAACTTTCGACTCAAGTTGGTTGAATATTTCAAGACCTGGAAAGTAGGCAAATAGCAATAATAATCAGAGACACAGTTAACATAATTCATAATACCTTGCAGTTTCTGAACACAGGTATTTGTAGATACTAAATATTACTAATTCTACAGGTGAGAAACCGATTGTGTATTATATAAGATCTAATTCATTAATTGATTAATAAAACCTTTATAAAAAGTATAAAAAGTCACAAAAGATATCATAAACCTACTTAATACATGTTATAATGGGAGTTTTACTTCAGTTAATATTTGGAGACCCAACAGCAAGTTTACTATACCGGGTGTGGCCTGTAATACGAGCAAAAAATTTAAACATAGATCATCCTCGTCAATCTGAACAACATTACTTCAGCGACTTTTAAAAATAATGGACTCTTTGAATTTTCCTTTTTTCATACAAATTAAATACTGCTATCAATGTACGCCATCCTAGAACACAACTGACGTCGCCTGTCACACTACAAACATCAATCATTTTGCTTTACATTGCTTCTTCGAATAAACATAAAAGTGAAATAAAAATTAAAAAACTAATTATTTTTATAAGTCGCTGAACTAATGTTGTTCAGTTTGATGCGAATGATCTATGTTTTAATTATTTGGTCATTATTACAGGCAACACCCGGTATATTTATTATTCTAAATGTGAAGAGTTAGAATTATTTAATATCAAAACCTTTTGATTATTTTGTATTACATTCATCATTACTTTTATGTGATTTTTTTCGTTCAAAAGTTCAATGGCCAATTTTCTAATTTATCAAGTTGAATTGGTGATATAACAAAATTGTAAAAGAGAGGCGTCAAATTACGAACATTTTTATTTGCCGACGCGGTGATATCGTGACATGGTCCATAAAATTTCTAACTATTACCCACATTGCATTTAGCTTTTGGTGATTCCACCAGTTCGTTGACTTGAAATTTTTCACATATGAATTATTATTGATCAATCGATTACGAAGGCCATAAAATAAAATAAAGTAAGGTTGATGACCAGGCGTGAATATCGTGAAGCTTGAAATTTATAAACGATAGAAATGGTGAAAACAGACAGCGGTGAAGATAAATTGACTAATCACAAGGTTCTTTTGATTAGCGTGCACATATAGGAAAGTAGAGCATGCTATGTGTGTACTGCTAATATATTTTGAATGTGACAGTTACTTTCCTTATTCGTTGAGCTAATTGTATTCATCGCGAAGAATCTCGGCCACGCACGGGACTAAGAACGTATTTATAAACCATTCTAGCGTCTAACCTGCTTTACGTGTTACCTACTGATTTGTCTTCCCTTGATGAACAAACGTGCTTATATTTAACGTGATTATATTTATTTCATTCTTCACTGGGTACAACTTTAATCACGGCGTTGAAATCCACCTAGCATTCATATTAACGTTGTTTAAGTAAATTTTCAAGAAACGCACTACCTATACTGCAAACATTAAAATGGTAGATTTGTTTCATTTGTTCTGTCTTTTTATATACTTCGCTTATTTTAAATGGTTTTCATCAAAAAATGCGAAAAATAGTATGAACTTATAAATATATGTTTTTTTCACTTCACACGCTCTTAAAATGTTACTTTCGTATCTGCATATCGGGACTAAAGCTCTTTTTTATTCTCTTTGGCTTAAAGTATTTTTTTTTTATTTACGTTGGAACCCCTAAACAGCCAACACGGTGTTTGTGAATGGAGGGTTTTTAGGCGTGGAAATAACCTCAAAATGACAACTGTGAAAAAATATTTTAAAAAAGCACGCTTTAAGTGTGTGAAACACAATTAATGATTACGAATATGAATTTATTCAATTATAATAAGGATTCATTCATTTTATTATGCATTGTCCAATAAGTTTTAAAATAGTCTTCAACTTTTGAAACTGTTGGCTAAATATGCAAGCTTTTAAGGCGTCACTTCATTATTATTCATAAACAATAAAAGAAAAGAAAAAAACCGCACAACAATTATTTTTTTGCTATTTGAATATTGAACAGATGGTCTGTCCATTAGTCGAGCATACGTTTTTAAAAAGTAATAATATTGTAATTTTGAACAAAATATTGTTTTTTTTTCTCGCATTCAAAATGAAAGAAGAGTGTTTAACGCGAGACTAAACAACCATAATGCCACTTGAACTATAGCCACCCGAGCAGAGCGAGAAACATCTCGTCTCATTATGGCTTTTTTAGTCCCTTGCTGAACAATATACTATTAAAAACCGGCCTTGCAAATTGTATTGTATTAGTAATTAATATATAGTTTACTCAAAATAGTAAGATCGATACAACTATTTAAGGCTCATTGTTTTCTCAAGACATTTACTTATACGACTACAGTTAGGATCTCAAAAGCTTTTTCCATATCAGTGGTTCGTGCCAATTTATATTTTTGGTTCGGTATTGCAGTTCCCTTGACCCGTTCTGAACAAAGGCCCGTTCGTCTCGGTTTCGTTAAAGATTTCTGAACCCTATTCAAAAAGTATAGCATAAAATGGTCGTTGGCGCGGGAATAAAACAAATCGATCGTTGAATGCAATGATCGATCGAATTTAAATACAACGGGGCGAACGGTAAATATAGACGGATTGCCTTCAATTGAAGAACAATTTTAATGCTATTTTTATAGTCTACAAATGTAAGTAGATACATAATAAAGATGTAGGGGAATACGTTGGCACTGGCATTCAATGATTTTAGAATCTAAGTGCCATCACAAAGACATTAAGGTATAAAATAGAACGATGCAGTATTTAAGCAAATTAATTATGATTATGTTAATGACATCGTGATATAGTATCAGACAAATATTACCTATACTACGATAAGGTTACTTGGTGACTCAGGAATCAAATTGGTTGGCGTACATGCCAAAGTCTTGACCCTTAAAAACGCAACAGCTCATTAATAACATTTTCCAGAGCTTTTCCAAAAGCTACAGAATTCAGCTTGTATACATTTCGTATAACGGTGATGTCTCCAAGCAATGCGACATTCAATGAAGATAACAAGGTTAACGGAGCGTCTCGCCTAAGGCATACGAAACGTGGGTACATTTACAAGCAAAACACGAAAGAATGCACCGCACACGCGTGGGCTCTTATTACTTGTAGGCTGTGTTATATCGTCCACGTAAGCTTATGCCAACTCGGTAACAGTAAGTAAGTAGAACCGGTTACTCAAAAGCATTACGTATCTGACGTACCCCAATTTTCATTTGACTTTACGCGATGTTTAGGCGTATGAAACAGTTATTCTTACGATCGACAGTCGGCATCGTGCTTTGTAAGAGAAGCTATACGATGCAACATTGTTGAAACATAAGATGATGAATAACGAAGATGCGTATCGGATGTACGAGGCGAAATAAATTATACAGGTATCCCTGTTATTTGATGGAAATTATGAAACTTCTTGTATTTATTGTAACGATGTTTGTATTAAAATGTAGTCGTTAAAACGCTAACTACCTACTCAAGATTGTCAGGGAGAGTCGTTTTTTCTCTTCCACTCATTATGTAGAGTCAAGACGGGATGTTTAAATTATTTTTAAGATTCCATATGTCCGAGCGAAAAATCACTCCGTTGTCTGTCTGTCACAGCCGATTTGCTCCGAAATGGCTGAACCGATTGTGTTGAAAACTGGTACACATAATGTAATTCGGTAACCGAAAGACAGAGGTGTAACGTAAATTGAATTCAATACACGGGAGCCCCTTTTAAGTGGTAAATTTAGAATAAACTTGCTAACATATATATCCTGTGATTTGTTAAATGAAAGGTCTTATTGAGAGAAACTCAAACACATATATTTTTTTAATAATTACATGAAAATTTGTAGCCTCTGATCGGTTTCTCAATGTAATCTGTTATTTATTCGTTTTATGAAAAATAAAGAATTAAAAAATTTAATAAAATACAAAATTGTCCATTCCTCCCATCATCTTATTTTGAAAACTACTGAGCTTAAAAAAAATTTTGAAGATTTTTTTTATAAGAAATTAAATAAAATCTATTGCGTTGAAACTTATCCAGTTTTTTAATAAGACGTTATATCAATCACGATACTGGACAATGAAGGGCTCAGCTTAATCATCTGACCACATCATATTTAAACGGGTAACATATTTTCAAGCGTAAACCCCTCCTAGACCTCTGTGTACCTCTTGATTGAACTTATATACTTATGTTTACAGTCAGTATTAGCCAACTGCGACTTAGAACATCGCCCATCACCATACGGTGGATGTGGCAAGCAGGGCCCGAGGGCGCAGCCAAGAGGTCCGTAGTGAAAGTGCCGCCGGGACCGCCGGGTATTGTTGTATTTGTTATGATTCCGGCGCTGGTCACGCTCTGCTAATTTGAATGCAAGCGTGCCGTAATAGAATAATCTGGTTGATTGATTGACTTATTATATGATGATGAGGTTCTAGAAAACCAGCATTGTCACTAACGGGGCGTGGACCGCGATTTGTCAAAGATACACCGAAATGAAATGGTGTTGCGTAATACGAAAGTTATGTTACACACTGATTACCGATTGTTCTAATAAAGTTCCCATATATTTTGGTGTGGTAATAGTTAAGATTTATAGCCGTATTCGTTTTCTAAAATGGTTTACTCATTCGTTTACTCCCACTCGCTAGTCTCATATGAATTTTCTATACTTTCTCCGGTACCATGGGCTTTGGCAGGTTTTTTTTTCTATTTTAAGTGTCTTCTTCTGATTGGGAGCCTACAGCTTTTAAAGGAATTTAATTTGGTGAAGCGAGTAACTACATACCTTTTATCTGTTTCAAGATTACCGCTAAAAATTTAAGACAGCTCACTTATAAAAGTGTTTTGGTAACTTGTAAACATTGCCTGTGTTCTTTTGTGCCTTTCAACGTACGTTTTCTAACTGATCTTGAATTGACGGAGAAAGAGTGACTGCTAACGTGCAGAGTCATTATTAATTAGATAACAAGGATGAAATTGTAAATCTTATTATCTACTCGTTTAATAGTTAGATAGACATTTGCAAAAATGAACCAAAGTAAGTGTGATTTCACTTATCGTCATTACATTCACTATTAGGTCCCGCCACTCACTGCAATCGTTTCCGAGAATAATGGAGTTGTATCTGTATGTATAAGATCTTGCCTGTAACATATCTCGCAATCTACATATTAATTAAGATTAACAACAACTGGATCAGAGATAAGCAGGGAAATTACACTGAAATCCCATGAAGGAAGTCGACGGGCGCGCACGATTACGCGACTTACGCCACCGACACGACCGCCACTATTCACCAAAAGAAAGCAAAAGCTATTACAATAATATTACAAATTTTTAATAACACCTCTTAATCAAGGCATTGAACTTGCGGCTATGTATGGGCGAGCGTGTGATCATTGGAACCAGAATACTTTCACTCGGCGGCCCGTTGCGATGGATTTGACTACGAAAATTATTATAATTAAGAGGATTGTATGGGCAGTGACTCAGCTAGCGATGCTGGATAAGCCGGTGTCATCGTTGCCCGCTATTGTGTGCGATGAACTTTCAATCGCCGCTTCTTTGTACCGACAGAAAGAAAGCGGACATTTTCTTTGTGCCTAATGAGACGGATTATAATTCGCACGACTCTCATGGGAGCGCGCCGGATTTCTAAACTCTGAGTTTGTTAAGAGTTTGAAACAATGAAAGTTTCGTAATTGCATGCAAACATCTAAATGAGCATGACACGCAAAAACGTTACTACATAATATTACTTATACGTAGCCAAATTAGCAAATAAGATTAACTATCTTCTCAGCTGAGCCATGGATTTTCAGTGTGATTTGACTTGACACAATGTGCGTTGGCACAGTTTAGTCCGATTGGTTTACGGGCAAAATCACTCAACCAATTAAAGGTGTATTTATTAATGTGGAGTAGATGAATGGCGTATCAATGGCATAAAATTTATACAGTCATGTGTATCAATGGCAGTCATTGTGGCGGCTATGGCATCGGCACGGCCCATTAACCTGCCTTATCAAACGAGGCAGGGGCGGAGGTCAACGCTCTACCTCAGTTCATACGTTTTATTTCGTTTATCTTTTGTACTTCACTTCCGCGTGATTTTATTGCTCTGCTTTATGTTGAGAGAGAGAGAGAGAGAGAGAGAGAGAAACATTTATTTACACATATTCGATTAGATGGAGAGAAAAAAATAATAATAATAACATCGAATAGTATAAAGTGGACCCCACTCAGCATACTGTTACGGCAAGCCGCAACGCTGTTTTTCAGTGGGACCCATTTAAAAACTAAAACATATAAAAACACAACACACTATGACGACACGAACGCCAGCGGAAGGAAGTTCGCAACCGGAAATAATGGCAACACTCGATCAGTTTAACCATTTTCGTTTATGCTAGAATATATTTAACAGTAAATAAATTATGTAACATATAATAAAGGTATGGAAATATTTCCCCATGTTAAAATTAAACGTTTTATTGCAATTTGCAATTAAGTTTCGTTTAAAAAGAAAGTGATTTAAAAATTGATTTAATTTATATGCAAATAAACTTTTGAATAAAATAATCTCACCGTTTGTTCACTACGCTACTATGTAATTTTAGTTCCATACTATTTTTATTTTATATTAAATTGACTATCAAATGTTTTTGTAAAGATTATAGGTTATTTTGTGGTTCTCGAGGCGGTTTGTTATGCAACGCTTCGTAATTTTTACTGCCCAATTATAATGTGGGTAATCGATTATTGTAATTTATGATATAACTAACTTTGCTCGTAGATATTCTATATTGAATCATTTTAGGAGTGTTAGATAATTTAGAAAAAGGGCACAGGTCACCATCCATTATTTAAGTGGACTTTCATGCTTTTGTTGTTGTTCTCGAGCTGTCATTTAAATTGTAAGAAAATAGGTACCCAATTAGGACAATCTTACGACTTACAAGTAGGTACTCTATATTGTTAGTGATAAAGATCATGTGTGTGTAATTTTTCACGCTGTTGGGAAACAGGGCTGGCGGGTTCGAATAGTAGGTATACTATATAGCCCTTGATGATTATTTAATATCAACACTGGACGTATTACAAGTGATATAACATTTTTTCCTGACAGTATTGATTTTCGTCGATAAATCTTTTGAATAAAAAGGCTGTGACCGAATAGATCATATACATACATATACTTAATAAAATTTCTCTAGATTACATTGGAATGATGGCCAACCTGAATTACTTTACTAATTTATATGAAATGGAGTGATTTTCCGTGAACACACGCTAAAACGGATGGACGGATTTTTCATCCCGCCGAAATTGCAAAGTTCACGCGGGACAGCTATAATATGTAGATAAATTCTTCGCAGACAAAGTCGCCTACAACAGCTACTACATACTTAATAAAATCAATATCTTTTTAAAATACTGCCCATCTAATTAACAGTTAAGTAAAGCTAGAAGCGCAAATTTTGGCGCATGACGTAAATACGCAATAAAATATGTACCATATAGTTGATTAAATTTACAAGTCAATTTAGGGCAGAAGTACCGTTTGTGGCCATTTATTGTTTTAATATACGTTTGCAATAAATTTATAGTAATAAATCATTACAAACTTTATTCGTTTCAGGATAGACTTTTTAAAACTTACTAAACATATTATTTTAATACTATAATTTATTATATACCTATGACTTCAAATATCAACTGGCCAAAACCGGTACTTCTGCCCCATGAATGCATATCAGCAGTAGGTAAAGGTTCAAAAGGAGCAGCTCTTATAGTTATTCTGAAACCCTTTTAAGTACTTTAACTTACATCATTTTTTACAGACCACTTGATATGTTCAAAAAGGTGCCGCCGGCCCTCGACGTGTCGGACAATCTGATAACTTTAAAGTCATCGTGTATTGTCAAAAACCATAGGACAATGATCACATAAAAACTTATGTAAGTAGGCAGAAAAAAACATATTGCGCGCGTCTCCATTGACAACTTTTCTCTAGTGATAAAGTTCGTCGCTTTAGTCGTAACATGCTTGCTAGCTTTTGTCGTGATTATAAATTCGCGAAAGAGATTCTTCCATAATTTTGTAAACTACTATCCTTTAATTTTGTCATTTTATCTGCTTCTCCAGCTACCTTTTCCTTTATGTCCGCGTGCTTTACTTCTTTCTACAAGGCTAGTATTTTCTAGGTCCTAGAATAGAAATTGCATTAAATATTTATTATTTTGAAGTGCCTGGATGAGGTACTGTTTCGATTGTGTGTCACGCCAATAGCATTCGTTGTCCATTCACTATTCAATCTATGCAATGTTTTTGTTCTATTCTATTCTTCGGTATTTAGATAGATAGGCCACGCTATAGCTAATCTATGATTGCAGATTAAATGGGCCGAGCCCAGGAGGACATGCAAGCTTTCATAGAACATCGTCATGAAAAAAAACTGCCCAAGAGCGTGTCGGACACGCCCAAAATAGGGTTCCGTAGCCATTACGAAAAAAATGAGTAATATTTTTCTAAGTATTTCGTATTTTATACGGAATTTTCCAAGTTTAGGTATATTTTATACCTGAGGCTGCTATTTACTCTCAAACAACTAATAATTCTCAAGCTACCTTAGCCGTTATAATGTTCCTTGAAACTTTGATATAGTTACTACCATCCTGATTTTTTTCAAATTTTTTCTCCCACCGGCTTATATTTTAAAGGGGGGGACGCTCGATTTTCATGAAAATTTGCACTTTAAAGTTGAATATTTTGCAAAAAAGTGACTGAATCGAAAAATCGTCTGAGCAAACCCCTAATTATTTTAAAAGACCTATCCAACAATACCCCACACTATAGGGTTAGATGAGAAAAAAAAATCACCCCCACTTTACGTCTATGGGAGGTACCCTAAAAAATTGTTTTTTTAAATTTTGATTGTACCATTTTGTCGGCATAGTTTACATATATATTCGTGCAAAATTACAGCTTTCTAGCCTTGATAGTCCCTGAGCAAAGCCGCGGACGGACAGACAGACATGGCGAAACTATAAGGGATCCGTTTTTGCCATTTTGGCTCCGGAACCCTAAAAATGGTATCCCGTTGCTTGACAAACGCATCCCCTGCTTTCTTCAACTGGTCTATCGCCACTTAAGTTTAAAAAAATGCATGGCCTTGAAACGTAGTCGTGTGACGTCAAACAATGTAGCCAAGCACAAGTGTTCATAGCCGTTGAATCGACGGAAGTCAGGACGACGCACGCGCACGCACCACGATATTTTGAGCAAGGCGCGTCGGGCATGCGACTGCCAGTTGTAACGTATAAATAATTTACCTACCTACTCCCCTTGGTGACATTCCGATCTTATAGTCTCACTTTTACTCTCCTGTTTCATCTACAGGATGCATTTAGCACTGCCAAGAATTAAGTAAGCAAAGACAGTAGAGTATAAGTATAGTTAGAATAAATACGTGCATGCTAGAGTCAAGGTACTGTTATGACAGATCAGATCAGAGCCTTAATTTGGACCTAAATATCAATCCGCCTATTTAGAAAAATTGATACCAGGATCTCTCCAATTAAGTACTTGAAGTCTTTGGAGTCAATTCCACACAATGAGCCTAAAAAGTGATTTGTGCTATTTATTATGCATCATCCATCAATATCAAAAATTTTAAATTTGGAGAAAACGAAACGACATCCGTCCAGGGAAGATTAAATGTAGAGCAAACTATGAATCTACTCCATATTTCAAATGGGCCAGCCGTTTGTAACATTTCGTTGTAAATACATAGTCTGTGATGTTGCCACACAAAAGCCTCGCCGCCATGCAGGGTAGGATAGCAATTGCTAATAACTCCATGAACTGCAAGAATGACATATTAGTATTGTACATTAAATCATTCCTATAATTAAACTATAAATACCTTATTCCAACGGCATTTATCCTTGAGCCGTATAAGCTTTGAAATGGAAAGGATATCCGTTTGCAACTAGAGGAGAGTTAGGTAAGGAGCTACTATAGTATTGTAGTGATGTCGTTGACTGTGCTGACACTATTCTAATAGAATATGCAGTGAAGGCATGGATACATTTTTTTATATTATAGGGGGAAAACGAGCAGGGGTCACCTGATGGAAAGCAAATACCGCCATCCATGGATACCTATAGCTTAAGCTGAGTTACGGATGTTTGGCCGACCCTTTGAGAAATTAGAAGGCTCGTTTTTTGAAGATCCCCAAGTTATAATGAGAAGCAAAATTATAGATATAAGATATAACTACCTATTTAAAAGTTAGCTAAATATAGTTATTTCATCTTCATGGGTTGCAAATGTATCATCGCAATCATCAGGCAATGTGACTCTACTAACACCACACACTCGTCGAGCCTCCACAGAACAGAAACTCTTACTAAGTCTAACATATTCGTATCGTAAATAGCTGAAATAAAATAGCTACCTACCTACCTAATCACTTTCATACAAAAATTATAAACACTGAAAGGGTACGCTTTGCGTCCAAACTAAGATAAATAAAGATAAAAGATAAGATAAAGCTTCTGTAACTTTGAAATCTTTGAATCTACTTTATTTAGGTATTGTTATTAAGTCTGAAAATATAAGAAATTGGATGGCAACTATCCACAGATACTTATGTAGGCTTGAGAGAGCGTCTAGCACCTCTTGACCGGAATCTTGAGATTCTTAGGTTGTACTTCAAATATTATAATAGTTCCAGTCTGAGACCCAATTGAACCTCGCTATTTTTTATATATACAGATACCCAATGTTTTTGTACTGGTGTTGAAGTCTATCTTTAATCATTGTGAAACGATATCTGGAATCAAAATAAAACAAGCGAATAGAAATTTCCGGTCCCATTTCACGATTCGCTCTCAAGGACGCACCTAAACGCGCCCGCACCCAACTTCCGCTCCACGAATTGGGGTGAAGTATAAAGTTACTATGTAAAAAACGAAGCAGATGTTACATTGCACTGCACAAATAGCGGACAAGAAAGCTTCAAACTCATTAGATATAGGTAGGTACGCTGAACTCCTCAGACAGGCTATTTAGCGAGGTCAAAGGCGGATCACGGTACTTGTTCCCGGTTCGCACTTGGTAATTTAACGGAACTCTATTATCAAGTTGTCGCATTAACACTTCACTTTCCCTACAAGCTGCGAACAACCCAGAATTCCAAACATTAACTCATCTGCCGGTACACTCAAGTAATTACAGGGAGTGTTCACTGTTCAGGCTGCAGGGTAATGAAATGGTGAAATTGCTGGGCCCTTGATAGATCGCCAATGAAGGATCACTTTCTCGAAAATTGACCGAAAGTGAGCCGTGCGAAATGGTGATTTTTTCGAAAATGTGCAATCTGTTTGCAGATTTCTGAAAGCACGAAGGCTAACAACTGCGGGCGCATGCTTTCATCGACGCCGGGCGGCTTGTTTATGCAAAGAGTATATAATCACTACGTTTTAAGAGTCGGAACTCTCATACAAAAACAATACCACGATTGTAGTATGAATTCAGTGTCTTTTTGGTGCCAATATCAAGAAACGAACTGCACAGACTAAACAGGGCCGAAAAAGTCACATTGACAAGTAGTGTTGTTAGGAACAGTCGATATTATCGATATTGTAACAGCATAGTGTTGTGCTTTTTTATCGATATATTGTCAAAAAACGGCACGTAGTGGTGCGCTTTTTATTAATTAAATGATCGAATTAAAGAAAAAAAAAGTTGTTTTTCTTAATAATAATTTATTTTCATGTCATGGGTCTGTTTTTCTTTACATAGGTAAATACAGTTTCACGTTACACAAGTATTGTATTGTAGTATTGTATTGTCCGTTTTGCACTGCACAGCACTTGTGGAAGGCTGTGCATGTAAATATTCCACACTGGGCAACTCCAAAGCTAAACCTGAAACAAAGTTAAATTTAGCCAGTAGCTTACACTAACTAATGCAAGATAAAATAAAATTGGTACGCACAATCCAATTTTTGTCATATTGCAGGTCAATGACCTATGTTTACCTAGACAACTTTCTTACAATTTTTTGCCTTATTGTCAAATATGTCTTTACTTGTCAAATGAATGAAATGAAATGAAGGTGATCTTGGAGTTAGTTGACAATACATAATTTTGTATACCTCTGATAAACAATCCACTTGCCATGCCAAATGTAATGAAATTAATTCTGTAGTTTTTACCCGATTCTGGTGAAGCCCAAAAGGAGGATTATATTTTGACCTGTATGTATGCATATCCATTTCTATCTCCTCTAACTACTAAGCAGCTCAACCTATTTTAACCCCTAACGCAAAAAGAGGAGTGTTATTACATGAAGTGTACCATAAACACAGACAATACAGAAAAAATGATCAAGTGCGAGTTGGACTCGTACATGAAAGGTTCCGTAAACAGTTCAATAAAAGTTTTTCTGAAAATTCTTCTAATATAAGTATTTTTTTTTTGCTGACTGTACTATATGCCCCTGGTTACCAAAGTACTAGTCAAGACGACAAACGAGTCCAAACTCGATGCAGTTGTGTTGTTTATCACAGTGTTCCTATGGTCACCCACTAGCTTTATCATCAGATCAACTCTAAAATTCTAAATTATGCTATAAGGTATAGATTTTTATCAGTGATAGCTTACCTGTTGTATTGTCAGTTTTACACTGCGCACCACTTGTAGAAGGCTGTGCATGTAAATATTCCACACTGGGCAACTCCAAAGCTGAACCTGAAACAAAGTTTAATTTAGCCAGAAGCTTCCACTAACTTATACAGGTGAAATATAATTAGTGTGTATAGCCAATTTTTCTGTCTATTACTAATGCTCTGACCGGCAACTATACTATACACTCGAAATACCTAGCATTATTATTGATGACGAAGTAAATTAATTTATAACATATATTGTATGTAAAGAAAAATATGTGCATGTGTATTGATGGTATTTATTAGGGTTATGGTTTACGGGGGCGACTGAAAAACAGCGCCTGTTAGCCAAGGGACTTTGTTCTGCAAGGTGCAGGCATAAGCTGAGTCGCTTTCCCTTTTGATAGTTTGATTGTACTTATTATTTGTTATGTACCTATGTAGAATTTTTAAACAAACTATTGAATCAATATCTTTTATTATTTTATTATTATTATTATAAGATGCAGTAAGTCAAGTTGCAATAGAGATAAATTGAAAATAAAATAAAGTGTTTACCTTGGCTGTTCTTGCCATCTTTAGGGGAAACCCTTCAAGAATTTCTTCAGAAAGAGGTGGCATGGGAAGTCCCAATTTTGTTATGGCTTTCTTCTTCAGCTGGGTTTTCGATTTTGTGAAATCTCGTTGCCAACTACTTTCACTTACTGCTTACAACTGAAATAAAATTTAATTGTCGTGATACTATATAATACGAATTGACGTCGGCCAGCCAAATATAACCTCAACACCTATTATCAGATTTATCAGTAACTTTACTTACACATGTTCACTTAGAGGAAATCTAGCAAAGAACATTTTGTTTTCACAATGTTTTTCTTGAATACCACAAATTTCGCATCTCCTCATGTTGAATGGTTTCTTAGTAAAGGACAGCCGTGAAAATAACGGTAAAAACTAGAGTCCTGTCTCGAATAAATGCACTTTAGTGAAAGAAAAGTTAATGCGGAGGAGAAATAATCTCAAACTCAACGCTATTAACAAAACAAAACACCAAAATACACGAAAATTCAAACAGTAAACACAAAATCTCGCGAAGGCGTCCGTTCCCACGCAGCAGATGAAGGTTTGTGGGCTGCCATATAAAATTGAAAAATAGAACTACATTTTTTTCATTTACTTAAATAAAAAAGGATATCCAGTCAGAATTATTTTTATATTGTATTATTTATCTTAGTAATATTTTTTTTCGCTTATTTTTTTTTTCACAGCTTAAAATGTGAAGAATTGCAAATATTATAATTTAAGTGAAATCTTCTAAACACAGATAATTTCATAAATATGGCAACCAATAAGTTATTTTGGAGAGGTTGGTACAAAAAAGTCACTAGCTCCATACATTAGATTTTTTGTATGGAGTTTCAACCCACTGTGTTTATGTTTCCAATCGCGCATACCGCGTTCCGAGCAACTCGTTCCTCCACTTCGGTGATCGGAGAAGGCGGTCGTTCGTAATGCGACTGCGAGTGAACTACAGACCCACGGTAAATTACTTATATTATGTATGTATTTATTTACTTGGCTGTGGTGCTACTGACGCTAGGAAAGTTTCGATTTCTTTGTTTATAGGTACTTTCTATTACCTAAGTCTCTCCACTTGCTAAAATAGGACAGGATCTATTAATAATAATTGCTAGAATATTATTAATCATCTATGGGCCTGCTAATATTGTCTGACTTAGGTCCTTTTATTTGCAATGTGAAATGAAAATGCATGCATTCCGGCCTGGAGAGGCCACAGTGGAAAGTTAAGTGGTGCTCTCTCCTTCAGGGAGCATGCCCACTCAAAACACATCGGCGTGTCCACTCTGCCGATACTTATGGCCGGGTCATGAGATCGCTGAAAGTCAACCATGAAGTTCGCCGTGACATAGGGACCTACTTGAACATAGTAACTTCTATCCAGAATTTAGCACGAATATATACGTAAACTATGCCGACAAAATAGTATAATAAAAAACTCAAAAAAAAAATTTTTTTGAGTACCTCCCATAGACGTGAAGTGCGGGTGATTTTTTTTCTCATCCAATCTTTTAGTGTGGGCTATCGTTGGATAGGTCTTTTCAAAAAGGGGGTTGCTAAAACGATTTTTCGATTCTGTGATTTGTTTGCAAAATATTCAACTTTAAAGTGAAATTTTCATTAAAATTGAGCGTCGCCCCCTCTAAAATCTAAACCGGTGGGGTGGAAAAATAAGTAGGTACCTATATCAAACTTACAAGGAAAACTATAACTGTTGTTTTCTTGACAATTATTATAGTAGTTTAAGAGTAAATAGCAGCCTTAGGTATAAAATGTTACGTAAACTTGGAAGATTCCGTAAGTACACATAAAAATATTACTTGTTTTTTTATTGTAATGGCTACGGAACCCTATCTTGGGCGTGGTCATGATCCTAAACTACCCTACTGGTTCATACCTATGACTCCATAATACACCTAATAAGTAATAAGTCATCGTAACATAACATAAGTACCTAATCCACCTGTAATTTTATTATATATTGCACGTTCGCCGAATCGCCGTTCACCTAATGAAAGAACGCATCGTTGAATTGTCATAAAATGAACGCAATGAAATTGACTTGCACGGCGCAGTCGGCAGGGGGCGCGGTAGGAGCCCCGGCGCCCGGCGCCGCCCCTCCACCCTCCCGCACACCCGCAGTCAAACTCAAGCCAAGCGAGAGGCGACAGGCTGACAGTCAGCTGCGCGTCTTGTGTTTTTGAATTTTACGGTGCAATTGTAATTCCGTTATTATTTTTGTTATAAATTAAATATTATGAAATTCGCATGCGTTGACAAGTGATCGATATTTACTGATGTTCAATAACAAACTGAACCTGTTGCCAGTGCGGACGATGCAACGAAACTCAGTGTTGTGATGATCGGTGGTGTTTAGCTTGTTTTTGGATCCCCAGTGCCTTTTTGAGAGTGGATTATACGAGTGTTCACTTCTGGATTGTGTTGCGGCCAACAGTGATTGTTGTCTTGGCCAGTTTCCTTAGAGGAAAGCTGACGAATGCGGTCCTTGCACACATTCCTGTGGGAGACAAGTGTCAGCGTTGAGAATTCTACGGTAAGTTGAGATGTGAATACCACGCCAAAGTTCATTGTACTTTGACTGACCTAAAACCGAAGCAGCGCATCTTGACCTGTGTTAAAATTAAATGTAACACAAGGCTTGCTTGGAAACCGTGCTATGGGTAAACCAACAAACATTGAAATTTTAGGTTAATCCTTTGTTTCCGCCTTCACATCCGTAAATATTTTAGTTTGGTGTAGTTTTTTAGTTTTAACTGCTGAGTAATTTTAAATTGTTTGTTTAAAAAAAGACTATTGATCACCTATATTCTCATTACATCTGTATACTTATTTTAAATGGGGGTGGAGGGATGCTATGTGATATGAGGTATTTTTAACAAATTTGTATTTAAATTAATATATTCAAAGTTTTAACAGCATGATCCAATAAACAACTGTTATTGTTTATCAACCTCCTATTAAAAAAAAACAATTGCATCATAGTAAATCATTTTGTTTTGGTGAGACAAATCATAACATGATATAAACCTGGGATACATTGTTGCACTTTTCTAGGCCAGGCAATCTTCTTTTAGACAATGGTATTATTGTTTATACAGGTAGATTGAAACAGATTTTAGGTACCTTCTGTACTCTGATGATTAATCAGAGATTCATCATTATTACTTGATATTCTTAAGCTGCAGAGAAAAGTAGTCTGCATAGTTATAATTTAAACTGACTGAAGTAGGTATTTTGACCATGTTTTTTTACCATACCCCCTTCTAGTAAATTGTGATACTGCACTGACTCTTCACCCTCCCCTGTTCATTGTGCTAAAATGAAAGGATTTTGTTGCAAGATATTTTTAAAACTTTCCAATTACTTATGTAGGTTCCATGATCCCAACAATGTATGTACCATCAGCCAAATAAGTGGTCTATCAATTTTTAAACAAGTTCCTATCAAATGAATATGTTGCTAAAGTCGAATTTTCAAGTTGACAGACACATCTATTGGCATTATTGTTTTATGACATGCAAACAATTATCAACTTTAGGGTGGAAGATCACATTATTTGGCTGATGGTACCTACAAATTCATAGTCAAGGGTCACAGACCACTGTGCTAGCTGCTTTTCAGTTGATACTTTAACCCTTTGTTTTGTTAGCAAAATTTACCCATGTTTTTGTTTTGTGAGCAGTTAGATAGAGATAAGATAAAAAAATAGATTAAACACAAACAAGTAGATACTTAAGTGTTTAAGCCTTGATTATGCTCCCCATGCAAGCTACTAACATAAATTGCTGGAATTTTTAGAATCAGTTTACCTTTATCTCCATCCACATCTAATTTGTTTATTTATCACTATCCCGCAAAAACAATGCAATTTGCCAGGATAAAAACTATCCTATGTCCTTCCCTGGGACTCAACTATCTGTATACCGATTTATCTCAATCGGTTCAGCGATTTGGACATGAATATTTAAGTAGTGGGATCTGCTTTTCTGGAAAAGTAATATATTTCGCCTTCTTCAAACATTGGGCTAACTAATGCAATTGAAGTGTCCAAACATCATGATGATTAAAAATGTTTTCGAGAAAATAGTCTGCCAGCAATTGTTTTCATTACATCAATTCTTTATATTTTTGTATAGAAAACTGTCATCATGAAGTAATCAATATGTTATCATGCAAAATTATGAAATAATTACCTACTAGCTTTTACCCATGACTTTGCTGTCATTAACCTTTAGTCCAGGGATTCCAATTGAAAATCTGATATTTCATATAAATTCCTACAGGCCCTAAAAATTACGTCATGGTCTTCATTAAAGTTCCTTAAAAACACTATCAATCCCATGGGAATAACGGTATAAGAGTAACCTATTTTTTATTCCAGAATTCCAGTCATTCAGTAAATTTTATTCAAATCCACAAAGCACGCATTATATATTCTATGTATATTGTGTAGTATAGATATCAGACTATTTCTCAAAAAGTTGTGCATTTTCAGTTGCCCACTTATAAAAAATTCAATTTCACTATTTCAACACAAAAATAAGTAGGTAATATTGTGTTTAAATGAATACATAAACCTCGTGGTAAGAGTGATAAAAAAGTCAGATAATAATTTTGTTGTTGGATCCAATAGAAAGTTTCGATGTAGTTACAAAATGACGATTTTTTCCTCACAAGATTTCATAATGTTTTCCTGAAATCCTGATGTCGAGAAATTTTAGATGTTTCATGCAGTTTATGTTTTATGACCTCGTCCTTAGTGTTAATAATTTCTTGACAAACTGATTTCTTGTCAATTTCATGATGGGACAACTTTTTGAAAAATGCTCATCAACAAAAGCACATGTTTAAAAGTAAATCGTATATTCAGCTCCGTAACTACACACCATAATGAGAATACCATCATATATCCAACTACCTACTTTCGTCTACTTTATATTATTTAACAGTTTGGATTACCCACATACATTGACTGTATATTTTTCAGACTTTCGCTACCTTTCATTACCTTAATATTGTATTTCATTTTGTAATCCATTATGCTATAATTACTGGACCACCTGTATTGCTTACTATTACTCATTTCATGCTAACTGCACTGTAATAATATTATGTCACTCCATCAAATGCCTATGCATAGCTATGTTAATGCATATAAGTGTAAAATGGCCTGCTAGTTTAATTTAAAGTCACCTTTGCAAAACATTCCATTCATTTGCGTTTTTATACAATACAACATTCAAAGAAAATGTTGACTTGTTTCTCATACTAATATAACTGAATTGGACTACAGAGGTGGGTAGCTATATTACTCCTACAGTCTCAATCCAGTCATGGATATGGATGCAGTCAAACAAACTGGTTCATGTACCAGGGTGGAACCTTTTTAATAACCTAACGTGACCTAACCAAGAAAAATTTGGAAAACCCCCGACTTTGGCACTTCAAATTTCATTATCTCAATAACGGCTAAACCGATTTTGATGAACCATGTCTAAGAACCATTCCTAGAAACCCTGATTTTAAATTAAAAAAACGCATTAAAATCGTTCCACCCGTTTAAGAGCTACGGTGCCACAGACAGACACACATAGCGGTCAAACTTAGAACACCCCTCTTTTTGCGTCGGGCTCGGGTTTAATAATCTATTTCACTGCTGTGATTACCTACCTACCTTGACAAAAATGTGGGATGTCCACAACATGACATTAGTAGCACAAAGGTTCAACCCTGAGACATGATGCCATACATCCCTGTATTATTATTGCTCTTTTAAAAAAAAGTAAAATTTATAAAATAAAACACAAAGTCGGACCTTTACTCGTAAAACGACTGAATCCCTCAATCCCTCTGTTTAGAGATAACATTTCGACGCATGGACCACCTATAACTTTAAGACCCAGGCTTACCAACTCACCAATCATTATTCCAACCCTAAAATAGAAATACTGATAAACCACAACAGTTAAAAGCAGCTGCTCCTTTGAAACATTTAATTACCAACCCATATGTTTACAGCTTACTTTCCCTTTAAAAAACATTTCGTCCGGCTCTAGTTACCTCCTGTCTATTTATATTTATTGGCTTGGGGTTGAATTGTATTTAACTAACTGTTACGATTCAATTGTTTGTGTGGACTTTGACCAAGTAGGTAGCTACTGCCGTTAATTAAACAGCTGGCACTTCTGAAACATTCCTCAATTTGTGATGGTTTCCGAGAAAAGGTGTTATTTATTGTAATTTTCTGTGACTTCTTAAATTAAATGAGTGGTATGATAGATAGGATATCTTGGCTAACGTCGTATTAAAATATGCTTTGCAGAATGCTCGTTAAATTGCACGTTTAAACGCCCGCCTTCGACTGACTGCGACTTTACAGCAGTAAACTTCTTGGGTATCGAATGGTAATGACCTTGAATGCGCAGAAGTAAATTTAACCTCTTGGGAAGTTTGGGACACTGGGATAAGTTTGCGCATACGTTTTTGTACCAGAAATGTATAGCCAAAATATCTTAAATTGCAGTTTGTGACTTTCTTTGCTTTATTGCCCTAGTCACAATTGACTACGGTAATGCAATCAACCACGCAAAGTAAGCCTTAATTTTTGCTTACATATTATACCTATCATAAAACTCATATTTTAATCTAAACACAAACCTATACACATGTAGATAAAACATGCTTTATCTACAGGTAACCGGTAATAAAAAAATATTATACACTGCAACTTGTTTAACTCTTTAAAGAATGAGATGTGTTCATATTGTTGCAGGCAATATAACTGTTATGCAGACAGAAATCCGATCTTATAATGTAACATAACAGTACATTCAATCGGTACCGTCCAGAAGGTTCCCACGATGAATTTAACACTCTTTGGTTATCTTTTATTGCTGTTCGTACTGTTGATTTCTCAAATGTAAAATGAAAATACAAGAAAAATTACTTATCGTAACTAATAAGTAACTAGCGCCTCAATTTTGATTAGTTATGCGTGATACGGTTTCCGTTACAAATGCGGCAATTAGATTTAGTTTTCTAAAATTTTATGCTAAGGCTCATTATCCGACACAGTAAAGATAAACGGACAGTAGATAGTTGAAATTTGTTGTTGTCTAAATCTAATAGGATGAAAATCAAAATTCATAGAACAAGTCAAACGTTCATCAGGTCAAATAATTACACAGTAAAACAGTGTAAAAGTTCTTAATTTATGACGTTTTCTTAGAATCAGTAACTAAAGTGTTATTTCACTCATATTTAGTGAAAAAAAGTGAAAAAAAAAATTTGATATCTCATCTCCATCAATCAAAAGAGCTGTCTGTCGAAGTTAAAAACGGAAATCCAATAAACACGGCGCATATGTGCCGTAACAAAATTGCTACGTAACTGAAATTGTAACGATACGGAATCTACTATTTACACATTGTGCAATGTAATCATAAAAACCTATAGTACATTACTGCAGAGACCAGTAAGTAAGCCATCCTGGACGAGTAGAAGTTTGACGGACGAACCGTCAGGCGAGGCCATCAGTGATACGAGGCCAGGATGGTGATTACTGGGCGAAGCTTGTATAGTGCTTTTCTCAAAAATTAAACAAGTTGACAAAAAGAAAATAAAAGTTTAATTTGAATGCTTACATTACGAAATTTGACATATTACACAAATAAGGAAAGTTGGTTATTGATTTTTTTATGAACTTCCCAGGCACATTAATATTCGTTTGCTGAACGTTTGAATGTATAGATGGCTCTTGGGAAGTTTGTTTGTATTGAGAGGTGGACGAAATACTAACTGTATGACCTTTGCTTGAAGTGGCCACTGGCTCTGAAACGTGATAATCTTGGCGAGAGGAAGAGGGTTGTGGAGTGAGTGGTTGTGTAGTATTAGAAGAACCCAACTTGATATTCGTTGCTTGTGATTTCGCTCTTATTCTCCACTGTGTCTTCAATATAACCCTCAGCAACGCGGTCTGACTTCCACCCTCCATGCCTCTTAATCGTAGTAAGATTAGCCCTAGAGTCTGCCAAGAGGGTGGCAGAAGACCTCCTGAAGCAATACCCAGTGTATGTTTCTGGATTCGGCTAATTCAGATGTACAGCGATATCTTTGGGCATTGTCACAAATGGCGCAATTTTATGTCGTCCAATATTTTGCCTGGTGCATTTCCCATTTCTATAGTTACCAAAAAAATGATCTGATTTTGTATCTGCGTGTCGTGTCGTGGCTGTTAAATATCTTAGACTTCTTTCCTTTGTAGCCAGTCGATTGTCTCTTTAACCAAGCCGTTAAATTAGTGTAATTCTTTAGATTAATCTGCTGTTTGTTGAGTAAAACACATCGAAGCATGGAGTACATCGCCCATAGCGTAGAAGGATTCATTGTTTGGCGAAGATGGCTGAAATAAGCTAAAAATGCATTTTCCGACCAACTTGTAACTTCTTTCTCTCCTTCCACTTCACAAATATGTCGAAATTGTTCATATTATCTTTCCTTGGACTTATGTGGGAGTGAATTATTTTTCGCTAACTCTGCTTCAGCTCTTAAATGTGGAGGAGTACAATTTATTTCAGATTCATCCGATGACGAACTCATTGTGTCGATATTATATTAACTGTTTGAAAGTTCTACTGTACTTATAAATCAGCTACACAAAAATCCCGCCTTCATTTTCTATTTTTTTTTTACTGAAGTGAGAATCTGACATCAAAGGCAACGTCAAAATATCTTTATTCAATTTAGGCTATAACAAGCACTTATAAATGTCAAAAAACCTACCATCAAATTATGTCAAAGTATCGTGCCATGGTCTCAGTACAATTTCGATTAAATATTTGTTGTATTTATTTATTTAATAAGTCAATTTTAGATAAATAATATTATTTTAAACAAGTACACATTGAAAAAATAAAGAAAATCTACGACCCGCCATTTAAGCTACTCATTCGCTAACCTATTTCTGTAGTTTATGGTATGATTGTTTTTTTAAAGGTACCGGGCGGCGATGTTTAGATATCTGCCAACTTAAATTAAATTACAAACGTCATAATTTTAATAAGAATTTTCTTAATTTTGAGACATTTGAAACAAAAAAATGTAATTACAACAACATAAATTACTGAAAAATATTCCAGTTATTTAATCAGTGAACTATCAGTATCACATTTGCATACATACATCCTCCTAAGTGTGAACTTTATTAATAGTTTAAGTTTTTCAGACGTAGAGCACGAGTTCCAAATTTAAACACTAGATATGTAATGGAATTTCATACTTACTTCCTGGACAGTTCGAGATTACTTCCTGGACACCAGCAGGCAGCTAGTCTCCAGGATGCTTTACTTTCTACGATGTTTTTGTCGACATAATGGCAATATTTCATACCATTTTTGAGAAAAATAACTAAATCGTATTGGTTGTCTAAAATACATGTCATCATCTCTCCGCTAAAGTATTAATGAAAATAAAGACCTAGATGTAGCAAAACAGTAGTAGTTGTTAACTTCAACCCATGACATCAATGCAATTCTTTCAATTTACGAGTATTAAAAGCCTATTGATCAAACGATGAAATAATACTAAACACAGACAGATTCAGCAATCCATTAAAATGGAACTGAAACGTTTCTGCCGGTTGATTCTGGTTAAATTAGATCAATCTCATCTACTTCGTAAAGTCCAATAACTCATGCGAATCGAGAACAGGGTAATGTCCTCTTCTTAATCAACAAGGATGTTGCTCCGATAATGTAAAGTCTGAAAGCCGTTTCATTAATTTTAATAAGCATTAGGTAAACAAACTTTTTTGAGCTGAGAAGTAGGTTAACAGGCCTTATTTTTGTTGTCCATGTCCATTGCAGTCAAATTTAAAACTTGTAGCTGTTATCCGCAACTTGTCTGCGTCCCGCGGGAAGTTTGAAATTCCCGGCACAGTATTACGTTATCTGGTATAGTATAGCTTCCTGTAAAAGGATCTTTATAATTTTTTCAATAGTTTCAGAGATTAGTCCTTACATTCAAACAAACAGACTCAAAAAACAAAGCTACCTTTTGTATGGTTATATGTTTTTGATTTCCGTTAACTTTAAGGAAACATTCAGCAGGTCAATTAAAGTTTCTCCAAGACGCTAGTAGCATAAGGCATAACTCTTACTTTTTAAAAGATATAACTAAAAATCCGTAACCAGTGTTTTTGATTCACACATATTTAACGTAAGTACGTTTAAGGTGAGTTTTTTTTATGTATATTTATGTGTTACGTCGATGTCACTCGTCAAGTTTGTGAATATCACATTTTATAATGTTGAATAAAATATATTTTGGGAAAAAATAACTCACCGAGTAAATGACCTGAGCCGTCTCTCGAAGTTAATGGAAATCAAGAAAAACACGATGTGGACCAGGTACTACAGTACACTATAGTAGGTACACTACAGGCCAGAAGAACGACGTACTTGAAACGTATTTGAAATTTAAAATAAACCGGGCATGGAAGGACCGTGATGCTTAGGTAATCTCTTCTGAACGCTATATAAACCATACTAATCTAATTCTTTATTAGGTATTTGGTATACCAACTTGTGAGAGATTAGTAAAAAACTATTCAAATAGTATCAGTGTATTCGAACGCCGTGCTTTCATTATTGAAGTACTTAATTGTTTATATTTTTTTCATTTGTAAATGCACACTTGATCGTACCGTATCTACCCGAACTTATCCCCATCATTCCATTCTGGTCGCAGACCTCCCTTACTCCCTTCCTCTCTTATTTCGGCTTCAAATAATTGTCGCCATCGAATATTGTTACTGTTACAGATACCGGCAAACTTCTTGAGCATTGAACAAGGGAGTGGGGGAAAGTTTGCGCACCGTACACATACGAGCAAAAAAAGTACCTAACTATTTAATGAAACTGTAGAATACTTTTTACGTAGATAAATCTACTTCTAAAAATAGTTAGTTTTAATTTTTATAGATTGTTAGTGTATTATATCAGATATTACTTATTGTGAAAAAAATGATAGAATATATTTATTTATGTTTTTATTATAATGAGTATATTTATTTGTTAAACATAGGTTATGTCAATAGATGTTAAATTAGGTAATTAATACTAAAAAAAACAGTTATACAATTAAAAAAAAACACATTATTACATATTTAAATAATTTAATCATCATCTATTAAAGATATTCCTTCCATTTGGTCATTAGCAAAGCTAGTGCCTGGTCTAGGTTCACGTTTTTGTAGCATCTGCAGTATTCTTCACTGTCTCCATGTCACTCTTTCCGTCTTTCATCATAAAACAATAAACGTCGTACACCATTTTTCTAGCTTGGCTTTTGAAAACCACATTATTTTGTCGTGGCATGGTGTTTTTATTAATTATAAAACAATCAACAAAAAAGTTATAATAATAAGTCAACAGACAATTATAACAACAAATTCAACAAAAACAACAAACAACTATAACAACAAATTCAACACAAACAATAAAGTCAACAAAACAAATTACAACAATCACTGTATCACTGCACGCCAGTGTACTTAGGAGGCAAAGGAACGTGGACGCAGCGCGGGACACAAACGTCAACTGATTTACCAATCACGCGATCGACACGTCACTCTTCCGCCGCCGCGCACCACCGCCCGCCGCCCCCCCTCCCAGCGATACCTAAAAATCGCTTCTGCGCAGGCAAAGACATTTGTTCAAGATGTTTGCCGGTATCTGTACTACTTTAAAAAAGCTTGTACCTATCGAGCAACTTCAAAGCCGCTAATTTTTCTTATTGAATTTTATAAACATTATTTCAAGGGTCAATTTTGCTAACGTATTGATGTGAGATAGGAGATTTTTCAAAGTAGTGACGATATGTTCTACTTTAACATGGATTAACATAAATTTTGTTATGTATAGAGAGGCGAGCGTCGCGGGTGGCGGGGCGGGCGGCGGGGGGCTGCTTGCCATGAACGCCACCCAGGTGCAGTGCGAGCCCCACGACTCAGTCGTCCTCATCAAATGTAAGTAAACTAACTTGCTAATGAGTCAAACTGCGAGTAGCGGTGACCTGTCTCTTCGCCGAGTTTCATTACGCAGATTTTCGTTTCGCAGACAACTATTGGCAGATTTTTCTTTTGGCTGAGCAACGTTTGGTATAATTTCGTTACGCCTATTATTCGTTTCGCCGAGTAGTCGGCAGGAAGAATAGCGATAAGCAGATTTACGTTTAGTAGATTGTTTGTTTCATAATTGTTTCAGTAAACCGAGCAACTGTTCGTCGAGACACAATAAGCAGAGTTATCATATGGCATTCATATTGTTAGGTAGATTTAATATTCAGTAAATTTTTGTTTCGTAATCTGCGTAGATAAAGTCGGCCAAACGACAGGTAGGATTTTACTGAGTTGACTATATAAATATACTAGCTTTTATCAAAATGAAGTTAGGTGCGACGACGAGCGTCAGCGAGGAGGAGTGTTAGGTAGAATTGCGACCAACAACGCACGAGCCGAGCGAGCGAAGCGAGCGTGCCGCTGCAGCGGCCGGCGAAGTGCCAGAACCGAACTGCTAGCATCGCGACATTGTTTGTTTAGACTCCAATACAAAAAAAATACAAATGATGGTCAAAAATACGTTTATTACCTACTTTCGTTATATGTTTAAAACTTGTGAGGGTACATAAGAAAATCATAAAGAATGCGCGGTCAGCACGGCGTGTAAAAATGCCAATAACGCCATAGTGTAATCCACACACATTCGCGGTATTGAATGCCATTCCCCATGCGAAACGAAAAGATGCGAAAAGTTGATATGCGCACTGAATAATAGTTCAACCGTTACAAAAGCGAAATGTTGTTCGACAAATGTGCAAAATGTGTAGTGATTAATAGGCTAAACGAATTTCTGTAAATAGTTGTTCGGCTTACTGACTCATATGCCAAGTAAATAGTCTGCTAATGGTTGAGTTACGAAACGTTAGTCTGCGAAACAATACATCTGCGTACAAATTCATCGGCGTACCGTTACTCGGCGAAACGTTGTCTGCCAATCAATAATCTGCCTAAAAATAGTCGGCGAATCATTAGGTAACCGCGAGTAGCACATGCGTGATGTGCACCGATTTATCGAACATACTATAGGGCATACTTCGTTTATTTTAGCATTAGAAAAAGGGTAAACAATCTTGACGAGTCTTTTTATTGAAAAACGCCATTAATAAAATAATATTGCTTATGAAACATCAAGAAAATTCACGTCAAGACCTACCTTCTTTCTAATGCTAAAGTACCTAAACAGTGTAGTGCTGCTCTGGTAATCAACGTTTAAATTTCGTTTACATCCTGATTAACTATTGTGATGGTAATCTGGTCATTGAAACTGACAGATTATGGATGTCCTACACCGTGTAAACAAACTCGATCCCAATAAGAACAGTCATAAAAGAACTATCGCGTGCATCTTACACAACTGTTATCTATCGTATCTGTTGCGATATGATATCTCATTGTGATAACAATAATTTTCCCACGACATGCCAAATCTTCATAGGATCAACGCACTATAATATAGCTGCCTAAGAGATGTGCGGCAACTTGAGTAAGTCACCGGTCACAACAATATCGCCATAAGTCGTAGCGTCGAAACCAATACAAAATGTATTGCTGCTATGCTCGTTAGGCCCTATGATTGGACCTTGGCCATTCGTTTCATGGATCAAGTAGCCTGGCGAATCGAGTTCGCGCAATGACTAGTCGATTGCATAGAGCTTAGCGGTCATGCATTTAGCACGTGAGTAACACGACCAAAATTTTTTTGCGAGACGAACGCAGTATGATGCTAGTTGAACTGAAGCTAGGTGAACCTGGTCCCATACAATTAAAGGTTCGCCTAAGGTGTTCAATGCGTCATATATAATGCAAAAAGCAGCCAAACATCTTGAATCAAATTGACACCGCTCAAAAAAATATCACCCACGTGTTGTTGTTGTAAAAAATAAACTTTTATTAATGACCAACAAACTTAATCCTGTACCGAAAATCAAACCAGACGGATTACACTGAACAAGACGTAAATTATCTAATACGCTACAAGATGTATCTTGTGCATACAAACGCAATATTTAGCCCTAATATAAATCAAAAACTCGCACTAGTCTTGTTGGGTGTGTATTTTTGGATCGGTCTCCATTACTGCGTCAACATCGAGAGCTGGCAATGCTAGCATGCTTGTTCTGATTGTAATGTTAAACCAATTAAGATATTGAATAACATTGCAAATATCAAGTACGTCATTCGACAAAAATACGTACATGCTCGTGTATGTATTTTTATCTCGTGTCTTAATATGGTGTTGGTAGGCAAAGCTAGCGACAACCGAAATAAAAACCATATATGGATGCATATTAATTGGTGCAAATGTGGTTAGTTCAATAAATTATACTGGTACCTTTTACGATAATGTCAAAAGTTAGAACATTGCAGGCACATAATAAATGTATCTACACCGATGTAAGTCTCGATTGCTTTAACGTAATTAAAACTATTCAGTGATCAAATAGTCTTGGTCTTTCGAGCAAGATGTTTTTGCATTATGCAGAGTGAAAACATACAACTATCCCGGCTATTCCTTGAAGTAGCGATTATTGTGTTTATTTCCGTCACCGCAAGTCCCCCATTGCGCCGGCGCTCCCAATTGACGCGGGAGGCGCACGTTTACAATTTAGTCCTGTTTGCGCCGCTAATAATAATACTCTAATTGCTGAACAGCCGTCATAAGCCAATGTTGATGTTAAAATTCAACATGGCTGCTCAATAGGCCTAGCAATTGACACAGGCAGCAACCAATTATGTTAATCCCGGTTAGTTTTAAACTGACAGTGCGGTCCGCTGCACGCTGCGAACGATGCATTTCTTAATTTGTAGTGGAAATGTGAGAAAGTTCTGTTTTAGTGTGTGTGCCGGTGTTGTGAGACAATGCAGTTTACGTTGGTAATCGTTGTAAACAAGGTGAAGTTATGTCCGGTGATAGAGGAACCTTTCAAACCAATAGGTAAATAAACCAATTTATCAAATTATTAAGAATATTAGCGGGTAGATTTGTATCTTTACAAAAAAATATTCCCTCTTTGATTTAAATTTAAATACAAAACGATGCATTGCACTCATTTGGTATGTTAGTACTTGTCGCAATACACACATTTGTGATATGCCTTCTTTAAACGATATTCAATCGCTTAATTTCACTAAGACGTGTTGTGTAAGTGCCGCGACGCAGTCTGCGTGTGGCAAGAGCCATCGGGACCAATTTTGTAAGTGACATTCTTAACCATCTGAATAAACGTAATTGAACAATTTCTATCAACCCATTGCCCTTATCTACTTGCCGGTACTTGGGTGAATTGGTCGCAGCTGCTAATCATTTTTATGGGTCTCTAAATTCAATATACTTAGCGATGTAGTTCAATATGACGATGCAATGGCCCAATCTGTACTCACCCACCTAATAGACGTAAAGTGGTTTCGGAATGCAAATTCATTGTAGCTTTTCCTAGACGTTATACTGCAGTTAAAACATCTTCTATCCGAGATGGTTGTTTCCGCTTACAACAAATCAACTCATGAAATCTTTAATATATACAAATTAATCCCTATTTCCCTTGGTCACGGCATCACGCGTGAACGGCTGGACCGATTTCGCTAATTCTTTTTTTGTTGTGCTTGCTATTGTCAGGAGAAGGTTCTTATAAAACAAGATTTAGAAAATTTAAAAAAACTACACCGAGGGCACCAGTTAGTAAATTATAAAGTTAATGATTCCATTGTAGTTTACAAAAACAATGACTGTTTAACTGACGTCAAACAAGGCTTAAACCACAGAATAAGTAATAGTACAAGTCTTAAACTTGACTTCGTAATACGCCAAGCGTTTTGAGCATAAATCGAGTCAACAATGTACCCATATGCATACGTTCCCGCATATTATGTTTCAGGAATTATGTCAAGCGCATAATGTGCTAGTGCGCGATTGTTGGCTTGCAACGCCCTATTTACTGCATTCTTATCTGAAACTTGCATTACCGTCTTGTGAATCATATGATCTAAACAATAACGTGTGTGAGCCGGGGCTCGCCTGCGCCGGCGTCTCTGATCTCGACCTACTGCGATACGAAGATCGTTAGATACAAGCCGTCCATAAATCTGTTCTCGTTATGGACCTGCTATTTCTCTGTTTACTATATTTTAACGTTAATGTACCATTTAATAGGGGCAACTAATCAAATGGGTTAACTAGAACACTATCTGATATCCACTTTCAAATTTTGTATAAAGAATTTTTATCGTCATAAAACAATCTTGACTTACATCTGACATGAAAACTCAAAGCTATGCTCTGTTTGAATGAGCTGTGCGAGTTATAAATCCATACTTGTATGCTTTGAATTCCAATCTGACAACGTCGATCTGTCTGCGTGTGCATTGCAATGCAATAGAGTAGGTAGGTACATTTGCAGTAAATTTATCAAGTCCTGGTAATGCTATCTCCCTGTTTATTTGATTTATGATCCATTACAGAGCCTATATAGCTATCTAACTAGAGTAGCGAAAGGGAGGTCATCGCTGTTCAGGATGTAGACATCTTAATTCCAAGCAATAGATAACGAAATGGGCTAGGGCTACCAGTTAAACTACTTTTGCCTGCTGAAAGGGACATTTCTTTAAACATTTATTCAGCATGAATGCTACATATAAATGGTAGAATTGTACCCGCTTGCGGCGCTAGGCCGCATCTACATCTGTTATCGATAGTTTAGCAGGTGGTCTGCAATAGAAAGGGATCTTTTTTCATTTCAAGTGTAACTTGACAAAGATACACAATCATCTGTGTCATCTCATCTCCGTCGAGAGATAAATTAAACACGGTTTTAGTGGAGAATCGCATGGTTATTGAACTTATTGATTTTTCGTCTCCTTTCATCGTGTGTACTACAAATACTACAATGATATGCAGTAAAAGGATGTTTATTGGACTGATAAATTTCACCATACATTTCTTAACCAGTGTCACATAATCCGTCCAATCAGCAGGCACAAAACATTCAATTGTTGGAATAAAAAAAAACAATGAAACTCTTAATTTGCTCAATAAAATTAATTAATTTGGCCCGACAACTGTAATTATTTTCGCTAGTTTCAACACTAACCTATATTTACTCAGCCAGAAGTAGGTCAATATTATTGACATTGTATATAATTTCATAACACACTCAACTAATTACTTTGCATCTGTACAAATGAGGTTCAGAAACTCATTAATGATAGGATCATCGGTCATCAACCCGGGCCGGTAGTAGGTATTCTTGCGGACTGCCATCAAACAATTATTATTAACTTATTTAACCAAACTATACCATTAACCGTCCATTGAGAAGTTTTAGTTTGAGCCCAATCAGTGTAGTGGCAACACGTTGTTGTAATAAAACTCGCTTGGTTCTCTTTATTTCAAACCTAACGTAAACCGGTTCAAATTGATGGATGTGCAAAAATCTTATATAAATGATAATTCTAATTCGTTTAATATTATCTTCCTTGTTTCTACTGTGATCTATAACCTTCAAGTGAACGATAGGAGTTATGTAATGTGTACTTAAAACAGTGAAGTTATGAATACGTTGTGGTGTACTTTGTACAAGAATGATACGATGAAGCGAACCAAAAGGAGTGATAAAATAACTAAAATTAAATACAAATTGATAAAGAAACATAAAACAAGTACGTACCTCATAAATTTTTCTTAGTTTATTTCAAACTTGAACAATTGAAAGATGAGGCAATTGTTATCCGTGCTTGTGTTTATCCGTTATTGTATACTCAGTGTTAAGCAATCATTTGATATTAAGTGACATTATTTACAGCTTAGTGTTAATTCTGTTTGTTTGAGTTGAATTTAAACGGCAACGACGCAACGTGGTGCTAAAACGTGGTCGCCTCAACGCCCACATTTGTCTTGTATTTTCAAGGCCTCGAACTTAATGAGTATTTCGGCTATAAAAAATGTTCCCAGTCATCACTCATCTCATCACAGCAGATATGGTTCTTTGATCTTTTGGTTTTTGTATAACTATGGAGTACAATGCGCTGAATGCTATACAAGTTAGAAGATGGGGCCTTATTTAGCTGGATTTAAATACTATAAAGAACTTATGTTCCAGCCAAACGTTATGAATGTTATGATTGAATTTGAATTCTTCAGTATAAAAAAACTGCCGTGTGTCGCACATACTTCAATTTCACTTATTCCTTAAAATAAAGTAGCAAGTTACCTGCATGGAAATAATCTTTAACCCTGGAGTAGTATCATTATCACGTAACATTTTTATAAAGTAATTGTATCCGTAAACGTATTTTTAAAATGGATTGAACGTCACATGAGTGGGAATCACAGTAATTCGTCTCATTCGTTTTTCGTTCAATTCTTATTTCGTCTCATTCTGTATTCGTCACTCATTCTTGATTCGTCTTGTTCGCAACCTGTCCCTATCTTCCTAAGTCCAATTCTGTAACTTGTCTCATTCCTAATAAGTCTTATTCGCTTTTCGTCACGGTCTCCCTTGGACTCGTTCGTCATTCATCCCTTTCGATTTTTGTCTCATTCACTTATTCGCCTCTATTTTTTCAGTACGCTAGATGCTGGTCAAATTCGTAATTAAGTACTCTTTCGTTTTCTGTCCAATACTAAGTTTGTCTCATTCGTTTTTCGTTCAATTCTTATTTCGTCTCGTTCTGTATTCGTCACTCATTCTTTATTCGTCTTGTGTGGATGTGTAAACATTAATAAGAAAATTCGCCAGTTAGGTATACGCAACATACATTCATGACTAGATTTATAAATACCTGTTGAAATTATCAAAAGCCGTAAAATCCAAAATTTCAATTTATTTAGGTATTAACTATGAATAGCCTATTCAGTAAAAAAAAACATGTAAAGACGTACATCGAACGGGACCGAAGTGCCCGAAAAAAAACGAGACGAGTTGCCAATAACGCCAAAAAAGAATGAGATCAATAACGAATGTGACTAAAGAAAGACAAAGTGCGAATAATACTAAAAACGAGAGGGACAAACAAAAACATAGCCCTAGGAAGACCGTGAAGAAAAACGAGTAAGACTTATTAAAAAATGAGACAAGTTACAGAATTGGGCTTAGGAAGATAGGGACAGATAGCGAACAAGACGAATAAAGAATAAGTGACGAATACAGAATGAGACGAAATACCTAAGAAGTGAACAAAAAACGAATGAGACGAATTACTCTGATACCCCTGAGTGTACGTAAAAGCTACATATGTACATAACAACTCTAGGCTTGAGCGCTTGTAACTATACCTAGAGAGTTAACGGCATAATCGAAATCCATTACGTTTAGTTGCGCAAGAGCATCCCATCTCGCCTCTGAATATTGGTCATCCACCCACCTGCTAAATGTAAGGTGCCCGCAGCACGATTATTAATGCCTCCTCTGACATTGGTTTACCTCTTAATAGATAGTGAACGTTATAATTATCAGAGCAACCGTAACGTTGACATTGCTGAGACCAACTCATTGAATAGTAATTAGAGGGATATAAACCAAAGTGATGATAAGTATATGTTAAGCAGGTAACGGACATCATAGTATGCATATTTGATATAATAACTGTCTCTCCAGGTCTCAGACGGCTATTTTTAATAAACTGACTTATACATATAAGACTAAACTCTATGCGTAGTACACATGCGTATTTGGCCTAATTCCAAATTTTTAACAGAATTCTAAGCTTTCGGGAACTGGAGAGACTTAGGCATATGTTTACCTCTTTTTGCGTGAATCATCCACTTGCCTCTTCTAAATCTGAAATCAAGTCTTCTATTTTAAAGTGACTAAATCAATCAGGGAAAATTTCTTGATTGTTTGAATGAATGCTCTTCACGTTGTCCAGTATTTTCGCCAATTGAGGGCCGCAGTTGTCCAGTCAAAGAAACTGAATGACGTACCAACTAGGGCTATGCGGTATTGGGCTTGATGGCAATACCGGTATTATTCCGGTATTCAAATTTTGAAAACCGGTATCCCGGTATTTCGGTAATTTTTCGGAATTTTCCATATTTTCCCTTTATTTTTCTTTCTTTCTGTATAAGTCTGTTGTTTTGTTGAAATATAACCAATATACATGAAAAGCAATTAATATACTTCCCTTTTAATGAGCAAGTATTAAAATAAAAAACTTAAGTTGTTAATTGTTAACTAACACTTATATAATATGGAATTGGATATACCAACCTTTGTGCTACTACTACTAATGTCATGTTGCATCCTATACAGCTGCCATAGAAATCATAGTGAAATTGATTTTGAAAAGGTTCCACCCTGGTACGCAAATCAGATTCCTTGACTATACGTTAGTGAGTACTCACTACATGTAGATGTATTTCTTATCTCACTCTAACGTGGAACCGCATCCCTCAGTTGTCGAACATACCGCACAACATGAGCCGGCCGAAGAATGATCACCAAACGCATAAAAATACATATTGTGTACATCTTCCCGCATCATATTTTGAGTACTCTAAATATAATCGTAGGTAAGAATGTCAAGTACTATGGTTAAACAAAACTTGTCCTGATGCAGATGAGCACCGGTCAGCAGGAGGCAGCTGGGAGGAGCCGGTGAGCGCCGTCCGCAACGCACCGCTCAGGCGGTCGCAAAGGCTCAACTCCACCCTGGATTCCAGGTAAAAACCTCAAGACAACCTTTTTATTTGAAATAGCATCTGGATAGTAGGTAGTAGGCCGCGAATGTGGGTTCACGAAAGCCAAGGGATAATAAGACCCTTAAGCATCATGATGGAATACGAATGGTAATCACTTGAGTGATGGTCACTGGTCCACCGAACATGAATTCGTTCCAACAAAAAAGTTTTGCGATCAGTCGGAAAGCCGAATATGAAGAGTAGATCCTTAAGGTTGAATTATAACGATGCTTGTAACATCATTCCTAAAACCCTTGTCCATCCTATTGTTTTCAATTTAAAGTTATATCTGGTTTTGTTGTCATAACTTGCATTATAGATATAACCAGTAGCCAACTAATCAATCCACATGTACGTACAGGATACAAAATGTTCATTACTATCATTATCCATCCGATACTTTAATGCATTCTCATATTGTACAGTGTGGTCCGAAGGTCACATTATCACCACCAAATGCACCTACAATTTCAAAACCAGTAAGGAAGTCATTCCGTACACGACAGTGCTAAGTATGATTGATAGCTATTCCAAATTTGTACCAATTCTCATCTATTAAAGTAGAGGGAGTCAGAAACGGGACGCACGTTTTACATTATTTAACTTCGTAATCAACATAGCGGGCAAGCTAAATAGTGCAGTTTGTACAGTCATTTGTTTTGCTGTCGCCATAAGATTTAGTATTTTGTTCAAGAATGGTCATGAATAGATAGAAGCATTAGAAAGCAAACTTATTCAGGTTTATTGTAAAAAAAAAACGTAAGTTATTGGCCAGAGCTTTAATATGTCGTTGTTCTTATTTTATTGTAAATAATTAAACATTATTGCATGGTATTATGTGTAACATAACATTTCAATGATATCAATTCAATTAATTTATTGCATAATATTATGTTGATACACTAGATGTTACGAATATAATATGTCCAAAAGTTCCAAAACATAAACCCTTTAAATTAAATAATTGTTTGATCAAAAGCTGTTATGTCTAAAGCTCGGAATAATTACCGCATTCACTATTTCTTTCTGTCAGACTGTATAGGGTGAGACTAGAAAGAAAGGGATGGCGAATAGAATCACGAGCACCCGTCCGTTAGAAATTGTGGCCTCATAACTGAAACAACCACGTAAACTAAAACTGAGTCTCATTTCACCACAACACGAATGTAGATATAAAATTAGCAATAATGCTCTCTTGAAATTGCACTACTAGCGAGTTACACGCAAGCTCGTTCGTAAATTCATCAGCGCTGTTGACAGTTGGCATATACGACTTCCTCTCAGCAGTGTGGTCCGTCGCGCCGAACAATTAGCGGCCACTGGGGCCAATTAACACGAATTTCCTGTGTTCAAACTCCACAAGCCGTGAGGGCACTGCCTCGCAATGATCATTGCACGCTTCGTAAACAAGATGCGCCGAGGCCTTGCTACTGTTTACGAAATGCTAAGTCATTCAATAATAACATGATCCTATCAGGGAATAGGTACCCATGTCTCTCATTAACCTCTGATTTTATAGTACCTTATTATCATGTCTCTAATTTTCGATCACAGCTCAAGTGGCTCCCAATCCGCTTTCGCCGTAACTCTCACATTCTCCACCTTCTTTACGGCATTCTCTTTAACCCTGCAACTCCTCGCTACCTCAAAGAGCGATTTAGCTACGTAACTTCTATTCGATGCTCTCAGAACTTTATCCTTACCGTGCCTCTATCTAACTCCAAATTCTATGTATATTCTTATACTGTCCAGGCTATTCGGTTGTGGAACTCCTTACCGATTGACTTACGACGCGCAAAATCTTTGTTACTATTTAAATCTATGCTTAAGGAGCACTATCTGTCATCTTGTAAGTATTAGCTTTATGATAATTTATTTATTTATTTGTTGCTGTTTATCTCACTGCCTATATTTTTTTTAGACGTATATTATATGTACGATATAATTATGTATGTATTCGTAGATGTATTTCTGTTACGTTTAAATTTTCTGATCTACTTTTGATGCACCACCTGTTGTAAACTAGTCCTTCCTTCTTTCTGTAAAAAAGGTTGCCTGGAAGAGATCGCTCTTAAGCGATAAGGCCGCCTATTGCACTCTGTGTATCTGTTTTCTGTATCGCTTACTATGTGTGGTGTACAATAAAGAGTCTTTGTATTGTATTGTACCTCGCTATCTCTGGTTATTATAGCTCGACGTCTCAAACGTCAAACTACATACTCGTATTATTATGTCATCCATCCATCCCTTCTTCGATCCATGATTGTCGCTTTTCATTTAATCAAATTCTTGTCACCTTTACTTCGTTTAGCAATAAAAACATACGCTTAGTAAATTTGAACAACAAACCACAGCAAAAAAGTCAGTACCTGCTAAGTTATTACACAAACCTGACATTGAGCTGGTACACGTATAAAAACAAGTACACGAGTTTTTGTGTCATCAATTTTAGCAAGTAACTCGAGATTTAAATGATAAAAACCACACCTAAACTGCATACACTCTGTTTCACAACCAATCATATCGCACATAACTGTTAACTGACACGAAGCAATCTACAGTAAACAGGCGTGACGTTCTCCGTACAGATAATATTTAAAAAACCATGTCAAGGTCCAGGGCACAGTACCGACAGACATTAATTTGCATGTAACTGATAGTGATAATGTACGATCCACTGCCGCCTCGAAGGGTAATTATTCCGGCCCCTATTGTCACCGTTCCCTCATATTTTACATTAAATTAGAGGTTCTCATTGTTAATGAACACTTTGAACTTAGAATCGAAGCCTTCAATTGTAATACCGACGTTTTGCAGGCGCATGAGTATCGGTATGCACTGTGCTGTCAACCCGTAATGAATGATTGCGAAGAATGCCGGTAAAAAAATCACAACCTAGCTATTTTAGCTCTCCATTGCATACTTGTCCATCCATAAAAGGGAGCTAAATGAAAAGCGAGCTAAAATAGAAGCTGTAGGTAGCTGTTCTAAACCAGAATCTATCGCGATTCGTTAACTGTAATTGTTTTGTCATTGACTTGAGTTTATTTGCCCTAATTGGGGCCAATAGTTTTACAGATAAAGCGGAACTGTTTTTACTGACATTAGATACATTACCTGCAGGTAAATAAATTATGTGGGATTATCGATAATCATACTTCCCTATGCTTTAACTTGAGTGCATATTTGACGTTATTACTTTTTCAATACTTAATTAAATGTGAACTTTAGCAAATTAAAATGTAAGTAGGTATTACTGCGCGGCAACATTAATGCTTATTTATTTTGCAACAAGTATAGCTATTAAATAGTTATTCATTATCATTGGTAAAACCTCATAAAAAAAACTTCATATCTATTTTTTGTACGAGGCGTTATGTACATACAAAATAAAGAATGATATTTATGACGATGATTTCATACATATAGACGTCGCACAATGTACATGTATGTACATAAACACAGGTCACTGAAGATAAACTGATGATACGGCAAACGGCAGCCAGACAGAACGACGTCTGAGTTTCATTCCATAATTCATATTAACCAAATGTTTCCTTATGTACTCCTAAGTTTCTTCAGTCATTAAATGTTTCCTATCCAATGACCTCCAAAATGCATCGACGTTAACTTAAATACATCAACAGTTTCAATCTTCCAAAAAATACGTGAGAGATGTTCAGGATTTTTTTACCTTTTGCTATTCGAAGATACAGCCCTGTATTACATTATGTCAGAAAGAAGGACAGAGAGCAAAGTTTAGTAGTAAGTGGTAATAAGGGCACGTTGCCATCCTTTAGGTTCGGAACTAAAAACTTGATATCGCAACACACTTTAAATAAAGAATAGTGTATTACTGGACTTAATTATGATAATTACAAAATTAATTATGGGTTGATGGGTTTATTGCTTTCCTTTTTGTAGGGTTCCGTACCTCCAATAGATAAAAACAGAATATTTTATTGGTTCACTTCGAACTCCATCTACCTGGTTAATATTTATCTACGTCACTGCGGCGGAGCCCTAAAGAGGGGTTATGTGTTTCGCCATCATTGTATCCATTTATGTAAATATGTGCGATTCTGTATCCCCTGCTGTAGCAATAGCGAAAATTTAATACTGTACTGTACTATGCGGTACTGTCACTGTGAGTTCGCACTTATAATAATATGAATACCATACTACTGCACATGCTTTTACTGTAACTGTTTATGTTTTTTGCGTGCGGTTGATCACTAGCTACTGTCGTGTTGGGAAAATACGGCATTGTTAGAAACTTTTACAGCTAGTTCACATTCGTCGTCTGTCGACCCACCTTTACACCCTAGAAATGAATAACCGTTGACATTCCTCCCGTCTGAGAATTCTTTATAAGTAGCACTACAAGTTTTTTTCTAGAACGCTTATAAATAATGGAGCAAAATAACATCGAACTATTTCTGTTAACTATTTGTTTATCAGCATTCTTACATTGAAAAACATTAGCCTTGGCATCTGCTGTGGATTGCTTGGTTGGCCCACTTCGCCCACAGCAATAGCGGCACAAGAAATGTACCCAGTAACGAAGAATTAAAAAAAAAAACAATTTTCGTCGTTTCGTTTCGATTAAATGAATTACGAAATTCATTTAATCACCGTAACTAATACTTCATAATAAAATTGCATTACAGTTGGAACGTTCCATACGGCAATCCGCAAAGACAATATTTTATCTTTCATCACATTACCTAATACGGACTAATGCATGCGCCGCTTGTATTAACTACCATACTGCTCATACATTATACATTAACTTATCTATATAACTTTTGTCGCTGTATACCTACTGTTTCGTTTCGCCTTGGCTGCCTTCGGGAAATGCGTTGATTAATATTTGTCAAGCTAATTGCGCTATTGTAATTTTATTATTATTGACCGATTGTTCATTAATCGATCGATTCAACAATGACGTCGCGCAGATTCTCGTCTTAGTTGTGTTAGTAATGCATTGACTCTAGCCCGCCCAGTTTCTACTTAGGAAACGTGATAGACATTAATCCCTAATAGGGGACGCTTTTCAAACGGCTAAAACTACTAACAACACCTTCAACGTTCCGTCTGCAGTTTCTATTTCAAGTTTCACCAATTATTGTGAGAACATCGCTTTTTCCCGTGTGTAAGCAATTAAAAGACTTCCGCATTTACTTAATTGCTTAGATCTGATTAATTACAGATCAATAAATGTAAATTGAATGTCCATTATGTGTGTATGTTTATCGAAGGTTTTATTATTGTAACATAAAACTACATCGATAATAAAACAAGTTTTATTTAAAAACTCGACGAGTATGAAAAACCAACTCCTGACAGTCTAATCTAACTTCCATCCTAATTCTAGCTTAATATCATAAATAAGAAAGCAACTGTCGTGTATATTCATTACGTTATCGTTGATAAGCAGAGCTAATGAACATAACAGTTTTCTAAAAAAATAATACCGGACTCTTAGGTTAACTTTGTCGTCGTTAAAATAAAAGATTTGTACTGTGTTGTGCTCCTGTTGTAGTTTATCATAAAAATTGTATTTTTATATTCTGTAAAGGGCTCTCTACTGTTAGCTGGTGTTACGAAGCTATACATACGGGTTTGAAAATGAGAGGAAATTGTTTAAGAAGAGGTAGGTAATACCTACGTAGTGCCTCGCTTCCTTTTCTGCGTCTTGGTGGAGGCACTACAGAGCCCCAGGATTTAATGATAATGAGGTTTGAAGTGGGTTTGAAAGTAATTAAATAAAAGATCCTAAACGATGATACCAGAGAAGGCTCTTTTAATCGCCTGCGACCTTATCATTTTATGACAAAAACAAAAATGTGTATTTATTTTTTCACCCACAGAAGCAGCGGCCAGTTGCGCAACACCCTTAGCAGGGCGAGGGAATTATGCGAGCGCTGGCGCAGTGGTGGTCAAACACCTTGCCCGCCCGCCCCTCCGCCCGACGACGACGGTGGGGGGCGGCTCGCCCGCTGGTTCAGCGTTAGAAGAGGATCCACACACCAGTATGACATGCACTCGCATGAGAGCGATAAGATGCCGAAGTTACCCGAGGTTAGAACCCTGCGCAAGTATGAGGATGAGGAAGCCTAGGATAGTTTTAGGAACTACAAACAAACTATTACTATGCTCATCCGCGACTTTATGATATGTGATAGCTATGTATATGCAATAAATGTGTGCGAGTGAACAAAGCACACATCGTTTGTAATTCATTGATACTTCCGCAAAGTAACGCCTGATTCAATAAAAGTTTTAAGAAAAGGACTTCCCTCCTTGTCTACCCCGAAGAAAAAAAGTGAGAGATTATCTAAAGAACCCACTACAGAGACTATGTTATCTAAAGAACCCACTACAGAGACTATGTTCTCAAACATGCTTGCAGTTACAGTAACTCACATAATTGCCTAGAATCTTCAATGTCTTCAAACAAAATCGCTAATAAATTTGTCAAAGGAAGTAAAACAATTCGGAACGATGATTCAGTATTCAAAGAAATTCTAGAAACGTCGTGCGGTCAGGTGTTTATACCAAGTGAAACTCATTAAGTCTGATGACCACACCTAAACACCTAACCACGTTGGCAGTAGAAATCCAAGACAAACTTGACTTAGAGAACAAGAAGTCTCATTCAATTAATTGGTATGGTTGGTTAACTCAGATTATTCAACCCGTGGAACGCCTTTGATTTCAGATATGATCATTATTCATAAATAAATATAAACTTTGTTCATTTTAGTTTGTCCGCATTTGTGGTACGCTTAACGGGACTGCCAAACTGAGATAATTTCATCCGTTTGATATGATATTTAAGTGCCAGACCTGCCTACACGACTGCAAAAGAATTAGTCATTTTTACGTAGGTGGTAACGTGGATTTACAAACTACAACTTCCTAAATTTTAGAGGTTCCCTTGTATACCTAGCTATCGTATTTATATGATATTGCTAGGCATATTATGGGCCACTATGCTTACCTGAAGGAAAAAAAACCCCAACTGCATATTCAATTTATTATGAATGAATCTAGCTCACAATTATAATGGAAAATTTCCCAAGTGCATATTTAGTTTATTATGAACAAACCTAGCACACAATTATAAACGTAGTTATGAAATCCCATTCTTCAACTAAATGCCCCGCTGGAAGACCTTCATATTCTAGTCAAACACTATTAATGAACTAGGTCTTCCTCCAATTATTATAAATGCAAATAACACAATGTACTATTATACACGCTTCCACTGGTCATTGACACGGAGCGACAACAATTTCTGGAATTAAAGGACGTGTTTCATTGGCCACTGACCATAATATTAGCACATATGTAACAAATTAATACGAGGAAGGATATAGTACATGATTCACATTTATATTATAGAATGATTCACTCCAGGCATTGGGTATTCTTTCAACGAGCGCAGTAACGAGCCGGCCGCAGGACCGCCGCATGTCGATGTCTAGTTTGCTATGAACAAATAATCAGTAAAAACTCTGAGTTATAATCATGTGCGGGTGTACAGTGCCTCAAAGAAGATCCATGTATACGATTGTAATTTAATACCTCAGTTCGCTTTATGTGTCACACCGTGAATAACGTGCTATTCGTAAATGTCAAAAGTCAATTTTAAATCGTGTGTCCTTCTCGGCTTCTTGCCGATCTAATCATGTTTTGTGTTAAGCTCCTCAGTGATAAAGCCGAATATTGCATGGCTGAGTATGACGTGAGTGCAGTGAGGACCGTTCTGGAGGATGTTACTTTTGACGTTTACGTGCAAATGCGTTTTCCTATTGGCTTTGTGGCCAGCTTGGTTCACGTGACAAGATATTGTTGTCTGGTCGTGTGATTCCTTTGCAACAAGCCGACACGGGTCTTTGTTTAGTAAACACTGTGCACATAAATCGCAGTTGGAATCTCAGTAGCATGCTGCATAGCGCCGTAATTGATGCAATTATGCAGCTATTGTATGTGGCTGCGGTGACCTAAACTGCATGACTTAAGCACTGATATAACTTTACCATGACGCTTTTCATTAAGCAGCATGATTTGCCTCTTTGTTACTTGTGTATTCTGTAAAATGAACTCTATTTCAATATCTACTTGAGTAGTGTTGTGAAGTAATTGGCCGCTTTAGTTTTTATGCTGAGCCTTGTTCTAGTTGCTTCATTGTTTCTGTGTAGTAGCCATGGGAAAATACCAATAGATATTCTACGAAATGACAGAAAAATGTGTATGTTCTAAATGGCACGCCAATCACAATACCCCTGCCTTAAGCAGCATTTCCACCAATGATGTGCGAGGAGAGGGGTGTGTTTTTCACTAACCAATAGCAACGCTTCATTTACACATCTCTGGTTTCTATTGGTTAATGAAAAACATATTCCTCGCAACACATCCTCGCACATCTCTGGTGGAAACGCTGCTTTAGGGGGTCCTTAGTAAAAACGAGCTTAGTCTTAATATTCGTAAGTCCATGTGTAGTAGATTTTCATATTTATTGCGAATCTTTTCAGAGCTGAAACGCGCAAAATTTGCAATCATTATACTGTTTATGATCTGTGTACAAGAGATCGTGTCTATCTTTATTATCGTTAGCCGATGCAAGCCAAATCGTGCCCCATTGTTACGCATACGAAAGGAATGAAATTCCGCTTGAATTTAGCTTGCTTACTCGATCCTAGTATCACTAAACGCGTGAAACCGAGTACCTGGGAGACAGAGGTCTTTTTTGTTAAATGTTTTTTGGAGAAAATGCGTACTTTAAATAATCCATAAAAGTAAAACGTAACCTAAAAAAATATGTAAGTAAAAAACTAAGTCGCGTTTGGCCTAGATCTGTACTGTAGATCTCCAGTTTACAAGTCCAATACTATACTGGTGCTATAGCTTTGCTATAAACGCCAGATGGACGCTAAGTGCACGACCAAGTTTCAGGCTTTAGTGCGTATTATAGAAGGGCCAGACACATGCTAGGGTGAAGTCGTCCCTTCGAGCTCGATCGCTTCTTTGTTTCCGTTGTGCGGTCGGAGATGCCGCTCCCGAATTAGGCTTGTTCAGCCATCAGAGAAAGTGCCACTGATACAATGCTTAAATCATCTGGCCGTAGATGATGATGAGCTTTGGGTGTAGGTCAATTTGTGTGGATTATTTACTTTTAGGGACAGTTCCCTTAAGATTGTAAGTCAGATAACGAGCATTAAACCTTAACCTCCCGTGTTTCCGTTTCCAGTTGGAGGAGGATCTCTTCTCGTGCGGCGGCGAGGTGCGCGGAGGGCGGGTGCCGCCGCCGGCGCTCGGGCCGCCCCCGGACGCGCTGACGCCCGTCCAGCTGCGCCGGCGGCACGTTGTCGCCGCCATCATACACAGCGAGAACTCGTACGTTGCAACGCTGCAGCGGCTTGTTAATGTAAGTTATACAAAAAATACACTAATCAAACGAAGCGATTGGAGGTTCAGGTCGATTCACAAGAGCTGGCATGAGTGGATTTAATCAATGAATTAAAAGTATCTGTGTGTTACTATTTGACAAATATGAAAATGACATAAGTACATCAGTCATTTTCCTACAAAAATAACTTTTGTAAATCTGTTTAAAAAATGTACCTCGTTGAGTTTCTTGCCGGATTCTTCTCAACAGAGGTTTCTCCGAACCGGTGGTAGTTTTGTTTTTGACATTCGTAAGTGGTTGTTTTAGCCTAAATTGAAAAAAGATATTTTGACTTTGACTTTTGCACGACACTGCTCGAAAATGTGGCCATAGATAACTTAAATCCAGTACCCAAAACTGCCTATTTAACATACATTTAACAGCTGACTCATTTATGGCTCGTAAAACACGACAACAATGTGACACATTACGGTAACAGGTCGTTACAAAATATGTATTTCATAGTACGATACGACTTTTTAAAATATAATTTCAGAATTTCATTCCCGGCGTGCTGAAACGACCATTGGACCAATCAAAAATCATGTGAATAAATTGACCAATGAGAATGCGTTATTTATGACTTTTATGAGATGTTTTTAGGGTTCCGTAGCACAAAATGGCAAAAACGGAACCCTTATAGTTTCGCCATATCTGTCTGTCTGTCTCTGTCTGTCTGTCTGTCTGTCCGTACGTCCGCCCGTCCGCGGCTTTGCTCAGGGACTATCAATGCTAGAAAGCTGTAATTTTGTACGAATATATATGTAAACTATGCCGACAAAATGGTATAATAAAAAATTCAAAAATAAGTTTTTATAGTACCTCCCATAGACAAACAGTGGGGGTGTTTTTTTTTCTCAACCAACCCTATAGTGTGGGGTATCGTTAGATAGGTCTTTTAAAACCATTAGGGGGTTGCTAAAACGATTTATCGATTTCGAAATCGAGCGTCCCCCGCCTCTAAAATCTAAACCGGTGGGTGGAAAAATTTGAAAAAAAAACATGATGGTAGTAAGTATATCAAACTTACAAGGAATACTATAACGGTGAAGTTTTCTTGAGAATTATTAGTAGTTTAAGAGTAAATAGCAGCCTAAGTTATAAAATATACCTAAAGTTGGAATATTCCGTATAAAATACGAAATCCGTAGAAAAATATTACTTTTTTTTTTCGTATGGCTACGGAACCCTATTTCGGGCATGTCCGACACGCTCTTGGCCGGTTTTTTATTCTTAAACGCATAATATGCACAAAATGCTTTAAGTTTTTTAAGTATGAAAAAACGCCACAGCATCGCAGCGTCAGACAAGACGAGGTGACGTTTTTATTTTTTAAATATGTGGTTGGGTATTGGCCACTAAGAATGGACTCGTTTAAAAATAATAATTATGTCACAAAAGAAAAACTAAAATCGGCGGGAGGGGTGACACTATTTACCGGCCCGGATTATATTGACATGGAAACTCCGACCCGAGTATTCGTATACACGCCCATACAAATTCGTGTCAAACTGCCATGAGTTTCTATGGGCGTGTACAAGAAAAATCGGGTCGGTATTTCCATGTCGGTATTATCCGAGCCGGTAAAGAGTGTCACACGAGCGGGAGCAACGCAGTGTTTGAATTGCTATTGTTTGTTTTGTGATAAATGTTTTTTATTTCCTCGCAGTGGTCGTGAAAATAACAATGTTTAGTCTTGGCCAAAAGTGCAATAGATGAACTCGTATTATCAAACTAACTCGTTCATCTGTTGCTTACTTTTCAGCCTCTACAACAATGTACTATTGTTCAATCCATTCTTGCTAGCTCTTGGAGACCTATGTCCACCAAGTAGACTTTATCTTGATAAGGAACCACTGATTAGTTAGAACACGACTGGTATACCTCGTCTACTAATATGTTAGTGACCAGTGTTATTTCAATCAAATGCCTTGCTTCTCTGCAACTAAACAAACAAGATAGCTAAGTCTATGTTACACATAATTATATCTTCATTTAACATAACTGATTATATAACATAAATTTCTGTCAAAAATGACATATTTAATACAAACTTTTTTTGCTGACCGTACTTTTTGTAGACTGTACTTAAGTTGTTGTTATCCAAATTACATAAGTCAATCCACTGGAAGCCACTAAAAGTGGGTCAAAAGTAACTTGCATGATTTGACCCAGCAACAAACAGGACAAGTTAAATAATAGTAGATTGTTCAACAAGGGACTAAAACAAGCCATAATGACACGAGATCTTTAGCCACCCGAGCAGAGCGAGAGTGTCTATAGTTCGAGTGTCACTATGGTTGTTTAGTCTCGCGTTAAACACTCTACTTTTCACTTTGAATGCGAGGAAAAAAAACGACGTTCTATACAAAATTACAATACCCATTACTTTTACAACGTACCTACGCTCAATACGAGTAAACGAGTAATAGACATCTGTTCAAAATTCAAATAGTAAACAAATGGTTCTGCCGTTTTTTTCTTTTTTTTTTTTTTTGTTAAGTGACGCTTTAAATGCTTGCACATTTAGCCAACAGAATCAAACATGAGAACTATTTCGACTATGCATAATAAAATTAATTCATCCTTAATATAATTAAATATATCCATTTTCGTTATCATTAATCGTATTTCACCAAAATAAATCGTTTTTTTTTTCATATTTTACACAGTTGTCATTTTGTGGTTATTTCCACGCCCTAAAAAATGTCTATACACAATCAATGAACATGGCGACAATCCTTCATTTTCAAACGCCATGATTGGCTGTTTATGGGTTTCCAATGTAAATTTTAAAAAATTACTTCAATCCCTAGAGATTAATAAGGAGACAGAGACTTTGCAAAGAGTGAGACAGCGATTGTTTCAATGACAACAGAAAAAATACGTGTCCAATATTTTCTGGTAATGTAACTGACGGACTAAATAAGATATTTTTTTCATTTCTCATGCTCGTAAATTTCATTTTTATGCTGGATCTAGGCGACATAAAATGACTTTACTCTCTAGTGCATAAAGTAAAATATTCGTCTAAGACCAAGGTTATCAGGTGTAAGTTTTTGCATTTTTTTTTGATTAATTTTAATTTATATGAAACTAAAAACGAATGAAATAAATCAAAATAAATTAATAAAACTAAATATTTATAGTTATATTTGCAATGCATGAAAAATAAAAGGTACCTAGTAAGTGATCAATTTTTTCCTTTGTTGTTATTTCATCTCCTCGCAATCTAAGTGAAAAGCAGTGTAAAACTCGAGCATTAAACCTATTTTCCCCTCGACGTGTCTTTCCACCCTCGCCGTACCGGCTCGAGAGCTATATGAACGTATCGGGTAAAATGGTTCGTTTTATGCTCTTTTTGTACAATCTACTATTTTTACCCAGAAATCTACCCCATTCTAATTTGTGATAGTTCTTTAAGATTAACATGAACTTCGGTAATAATGAATACAATAAATGGATTAATTAAAGCCCTTTACTAGTGCTCTATAGGATACTTGCTTCTATCAACGAGAGCTAAAATGTTCAACTCCTCGAATATTCCAAATACGTTATCCCTTTGACTGGTCGGCTGATGTATGAAGAATTGGTATCTTCCTTGAGATGTGTGATGTAATTCACCGATGATTCAAGTTGTCCAACGGAAAAATACCACTGTTCATGTTACATGTTATTAATAAATGAAACCACAAAACTATATAAATATACTTATACGCGGATAATGCCAGAATCGTGCTTGAAGACCGGGATACAACGCTTATTTTATTATTTTACTTTAGCTTTTTAATATCGTTACTTATCATTCATTTTTTGCATAGCCTGCACGGCAATGCATCGTATTGTGGCAATTTACAATTTTGCAACAAGATCAGCAAGTATTTGTTTATTTAACACGGTGTTTGTTACTGATGTTAATAACAATTATTTCCTAATTGGCAAACAACTGTATTAGATTTCAGATGAAACTCGTCAAAGCTAATTACTAAAAGGCTTATTGGCAAACTGTAATACATGTAACACACACATGTGGTGTTTAAACAATTAAAATTGGCAATATTTATCTCCCGCAAATGATCTGTAATTAGGCGTACACGACCGTTTCAAATATTTGCTTTACGCAACAGCGTCTAGTTGCCCGCGCTAAGCACACTGTCAACATCGGCCACAAGCTAATACGCGCCACTGTTCGCAAACGGGTTTGTATCGCTATCTACACATCTCGGATCCCCGGTCCGCAACGTCTGAATAACACACGCTGACATTTCACATGACTCCGGAGAAATTCGTGATCGGGAAGGAAGTTTGTTTAGAATGATAGCGGAATAACCGGCAATTATTCGCTCTTATAAGTTTCTATTACGCAATCTGTCAGTCGAACGGACGCAAACTGTTCGCCACTTCTAGTTTCGCCCGGTACGGAGGTGTGACATGACAGGACGGTTAATTAAATCGTAAGCTGACAGTTGCAAAACTATGACTTGCAGTTACTCGGGTGTTTGGGTAACGAGATTAGTCGCTTGCGGTCTTTCTTTCTTCAACCTATAAAAGTTGATTGAAAACGGCTACTGAATTTCTCTTTGAATTACGCAATATGCCAGTTCTTCTTAAAAGACTGTTACGATACTTATGGGGTGAAAGAGAAATATTTAAGCTTATTACATTATCTTTAAACATTTCATCTTTTTATTTTATTATGAGACTAATTGCTCGTTTATTCCGTTGGGCAGGTGCTCTTAAAGTATTAACGGCATAATGTCGTTTAGCCTTATGACCATTGTTCTCGAGTTGGGTTTTCGTGTCAACACAATTTTCCTCGACTATAGTTTCAAACAAGTTTTTAACGATCTCTACATTATCCTTTCTCCGTTTCTTAACTGATCCATCTCATGAATTTTCATGCTCCTCGAAAGCAGCAACCGTAGCTCATTGAAGTTGTCAAAAATCTCAACATATGCAAATTTGAAAACCTGTCTGGCCCACTTTTGTATTGTTTCGCCCACAATTCACATGTTATATAGATTTGCATATTAGGAAGTGGGGCAAGTTTGAATAGGCAGTATTTGCAAACTGCGCGAGGTCACTGCTTTATTAAACTGCGCCGCCGCCATTTTAATGTGACATTAGCTATTGCAATTGTGAACACTTTTATTGTTTGCAAACCATAAATACAAACACTACCCACGGAGACTCGCTCGTATTCATCGCAAGTTCAGATGCCATTGTAGCACGGTATTCATACTTCGCCACTGCATATTTAAATCTAATCCACTTTCTTTCGATTCGTTATTCAATAACATTATAATGGTGATTGACCATCACGTAACAAGTGTTATGTTTATCCGTATGTGTAACTCATCCATTTTAAACACTTTAAAATTAGATCGTTTTTGTGCAAAATTATTCGTATTTTTCCTTAACCTCTTTCTCTACTTTGATTATGACATCCATTGCCCGTTTGATGACTTTTATTACTTCAAATTTGTATCTTTATCCTTGGCGTTTTAGCAATAAAGCTTTATTTGCATTATTTATGTTAGAGCCTAAACGGTTAATCGTTTTATTTTATATCGTCACTTGATAGTTTGCATAAGGTTACGTGGACGTTGCAAGGTCAGGGAGTTAATAGTTTGTTTATGTTTTATTCAAATCAGTCTCATAATAGTGTAAAACCTAGCGTTATTAAAAGCGCTCTGACCGGTAATGTAACGTTTGTTTTACGTTTATGTATTTTAGTACCGTACAAAGAATGTGTAATTACAGAGAAACGTGACCCCTTCTTTGCCTGTTATGACTACTTCTGCGCCTAGCTTGTTACTTTTCTCTGCAGCTAAATGTATATCATTCTACAAACTTAAAAAAATACGGGTTTTAGTTGCGTTATAAAAAAACAGATAACTTTACTGTATCTACTAAACAACCAACATATTCCGTGCCCACTCACGCATCGAAAAGCAGCAAGATCAAGATTACATTATTGATTATGAAAAAGTTGTCGGTTTCCAGCTGCTATCAACGGATATACTAGCAAATGCAATATAATTTGTTTAGCGTATTAGCTGAATACGAAATAGCATTCTCAAAGATTTATAGTTTGTTAGTGGGATCAGTCTGCAGTTCCAAACATGTTATGTACTTGAATGTCTATGTACGTGAAATTGCACTGTATGCTGCCGTTTGAAGATCTATTTTTAATCCTATACGAACTCAAGGTATCGTTGAAGTGTTAGCACTCGACAGCCTTATAACAAGCAGTGATGTATTTCTAGAAATGACGTTCCATGACGGATTTTAGAAGTTGTTAATTCACCTCGCGTCACGCGACAAAGTACAAGGTGATGTCAAACCTATACGTTATGTTTGCGCATTGTGATTTATTTTGCCAAGTCTGGCTTGTTGTCTTACTGGTTAGGCGTGTTTCATGATTAATTTTTCGAGACGGATGACGTAACGCTTTTTAATAGAAAATAGCGATAAAATAAATTAAACATTAGAACCTGCTAAGCTGAGAAAACCGAAGCGAACCTTAGTCGATCAAATGCAACTTATGTTCGTGTTTAAAAAAAGGTAGTAGGTATTTTGTGGATGATATTGTATTAAACACGGAGTTTCTCTGCAGACTTCTCTGTCAGTGTGATGGTTTCCATTCCATAAGTGAAGACGGGCAAGATACACTGGTTGAAGATTTTAAGATGCTGGTGAATCTTCCTTGGGTTAAATAATAAGAAAATACTCTTAACCACAAAAAAAAATACCTCTCGTCACCAGGACTACAAGAAGCCGCTAGAGGAAAGCAGTCCCGCGATCCTCAACGCCTCCAAGATACAGACACTATTTCACCGGCTACCGGACATTCTCCAGTGTCACCTCCACTTCCGCACCGCGGTGGCTGACTGCGCGCGTACGTGGGACCGCGATGAAAAAATTGGTAAGTCTTTAACATCATGTAGCAGTCGTACCGCGCCCGATTCCATTGGTATCGTAAAAGACGACTAGAGATTGTCAACACGAACTCCGGACTCCAGCACTGCAAAGCCGTAATAAAGGTTCGCTACTAATCCTTAATTAACGACCACGACCACTGTCAAAGAGTGTAGCTACGTAGACGAATAGAGAAGTCACTTTTGGCACGATAGAATCATCAGAGCTTTCACGAGCTAAGTACACGAGTTGTATGGCTCTAGCCTTTGGTTGAGGTAGAGCAAGAGTGAGTCGTGGGCTTTTTTTTTTCATAATAAAGAAACAAATTGGTCCCTGATCAGAAAAAAGATCGGGAACCACTGGGTTATACATATATATTGACGTAGGTAACAAGACATTGCTAAAACATTTAAATATAGATTAGTGCCTGACCATTTAACAAGGTAACACTTCAATGCACGACCTTGGATTACCGTCACTTATTGAGTCAAGTGTCAGAAAGATTGCGAACATTTAACAAGAAATATTAATACGAGATTAAAGGAACCGGTGTGTGACCGCGGCCACCCGTTTTATAATCGGGTTTGGCACCTGTCTGTAAATTAATTGTGCTGTACTATAATCTTATAATGAGTTATTGCTGTTGAAAGTGAAAAAAAAATGCTTCAAAATTTCAACGGATGGCTGTGATAATATGGAATTTTATGCCGCACAGCAGGGTATGTTTGAACGAGAGGGATTGGAGGGTTTGGTGGGTGTGGGAATAGCCTTTGCGTAGTATGTGGAACAGCATTTGATTAGGGAGAATGGGGGTATGTTAGCTATTCGTGACTCACGAACAAACAAATTACGATTTTTATAGAGTAATAATAAGTGTAACAGGCTGGTCTAGAAATGATTGAAATGGTATCAAGCCTCTAATGCAGTACCGTCCTTTCCATAACGGCACATGGAGCTCACGAGACCCCAAAATTCCAATAATAATAGATTCGTTTAAACTAAAATGCCTTCTTACATTCTGACTGGACCCGTTTGTGATACTACCTAAGAAAAAACCCGGAAAAATAAGAAACATGTAAACAAGCTGTCACGAAATGAGCTCACCTGAGCATAATGCCGGCCATTCCATAGACCCCGGTAGTAAACGTATGTTTACGGTGCTGATGTTCTCCGGTGCTCTCAATGTTAGTACAATCTCGATCGAAGCGCATTTTTATGCGCTTTAACTGCGCGTGATTTGCACCTTACAAATATGCCGCGGGCCCTAAGGTGACTCTCCTAATCGGCTACGATTGTTTCAGGCGAGGTCTTCTTAAACGCGTTCTCAAAAGCCGTCGTGCTAGACGTCTACTCCGACTTCATTAACAACTTTTCGGTGGCTATGGAGCTTGCCAAGATGGAGTCTAAACGGAAATCGGCGCTCGCTGACTTCTTCAAGGTGAAACAGATCAGCGCTCACGACCGGCTGTCGTTCTTCGGGCTAATGGTGAAACCGGTGCAACGGTTTCCCCAGTTCATCATGTTTCTACAGGTAGATACCTCCCTTCAATACTGAGGTTATTTATAATGAAAAACGTCTTAATTCTGTAACAGCTAAACAGCTAATTACGCGACTGCGAAGAAGGAGGGTTATGTGTTTGACGCGTATGTATGTATGTATGTATCTCTATTCCTATGTCCTCTTTTAACTACTTAACGGCTGAACCGATTTTGATAAATAATACGTCATTGGATTCGTCTGTATGACGCGAGTGACACTGGGTCATGAAATTCTTGAAAAATCAAAATGGCGGATTTTTGGCGCCAAATTGTAGGTTTTTAAAAAATGATTTTTATTCAAACCTATCCAGTGGGGTATCAAATGAAAGCTAATAATTAGCCCATTCTAAATATATACGAGTTATAATAGTATTAATCTACTATTTTCACAGAACCTAACTTAAAGTTCAACAGACTTGACTTGCTTCCTTCTTTTTAGTATTTTTTACGGCAGTCGGGTTTTTTGATTTTTTTTTACTAATGCCCCAGAGGCTAATTTAGGTTTGATTCACGTGGGTATCTTTTGTACGCGTAGACGTAGAGTTCTTCAGCTGAAGTTCGAGTAACGTCCGTTATTTGTGCGCAAAGCAAGTCCGATTGATTGCTGTGATGTGCATCCTGTGCTTAACTGATTGATAACTGACGTCCGTCTTCGAAAGGCTCCTCTGAGAAACTGATGAGGGAGGTCTCAATTAGGACCGTGCTCTACCTAAAGCGCTTCGGCATAAGCGAACTTGGGCATTAGAAATAAATATACGCTGTGACAAGGACATTGTTTTGCATGAAAATCGAATTATTACGTAGAAGCAAGGGTTGTCACCAGCATAATAAAATTGTATTTTCATATTTTTGTTTTAATAAGAAATCAATTGGGTATCGCTTATATGATGCGATATTTGTCAAGAAACTCCTTTGTCACATTCCACTCTGTATACGGGTTTTGCAAAGGCAAGAAATTAGTGAAGCTAAGTCTCTGGGAAACCGCATTTTTCTCTAATCGGAAACATTGACAAAGCTCAATCGCCCAGATACTACTAATTATAAAGACATAATGGCCTTTTAAAGTATTGATTTTATAGTTCTCGATTTGCAATAAAATGTAACGATCATTTAACTTCTCAATAAGAGATTACAAACTGTCATTAAAACACCTTCGACCGACATTTAAGCAATAATACACGCTGAAATGTTTCGTTTGGCAACATTCTTATCTCAGATATCTGTCGAGTTTGTGAGAAACAATCGAGCCGTAACAGGATGCATCGTTTATGTTGACATGCAAAATAAAGCAATGCTGGTGAAAAATCAGGCTCGTTGGAGGTTAAAGAATATGGCAAGTTAGCAACTTTAAAGCGTTTAATTGAAAAAAAAACATATATTAGCAATGTAGTTCACCTCATCGATTAAAAACAATGTTCCCACTAAAAATACATTCGGTAATTTTGCCAATTATTATAAATTAACTACTCCGTTGTTCATCTGCACTCGGTTCACGCGGAAACTACAGCTCAAGCCCTCTCATTCTGAGATGATTCCTGTGGCCTATAGTAGGACGTATATAGACCGAAAACTTTTTAAACCTCCAAAATATGGTTAAGACTTGAAGGTTAACTGTTACCTTTAGACTTTTTAACAAATGCTTCCCTTTCAAATTATACCATTTTAAGACATTTGGCGCCTTTAAGCGCCTTTATTCTGGGATTTGTTGGTACTTCGGTGCAGTATATTTCGAGCACTATAGTAATTAGCGTCTTGCCTAGGACCTGTTGAAACACACACCCCCCGGGCACGCCGACCGCGTGTCTTTGCAGCGGGCACTGACGAGGCTGGAAGCTCTCGCCGACGCTTTGAATGAGAGGAAACGGGAGGCGGAGCGGACGCAGGTATGTTACAGATGTATGCGGGAACTTGTGAACTCTGAACACGTTCGGTATTATATGCTCAGTGGCACAATATTTGGCCCACTCTACATACAAAATTACCTATTACTTCATTCATTTGATGTTTACATTTTTTGCCGCTCGGTGTATTATAGATAGACAGGTAAACGCGATTCCCCCGTGATTCGTATAGCAATGGTAAGCTGTGCCTGGCTGACCCAACTAACTATTTATTTGATTCCATGCAACCAAAAATCTAATTTTATATGTAGTTAAATGAAAACTAATCCCTTTTTTTCAGTTTTCAGTTGCTTGTTAGAATTGTGTAAAGGCGTCAATTACCCTTCTTTGTTATTTATTTCCCCAGGCGTTTCGCGCCGCGTTACGAAGGTTGACGCGCGGAGGCGTCGCGGGCGCGGGCGGTGCGGGGGGAGCGGCGCGGTTCGGCGCCGCGCGGCTTCTGGCCTCGCGCGCCGACAAGCGGCATCTGCTGCGGCAAGACGACCTCACGCAGCTGGTAAGTTTCAATACAATACAATACAATGACTCTTTATTGTACACCAGAAATAGTAAGCGATACAAAAAATGGGTATACAGAAAGAAAACTACAAGGTAAACAATAGGCGGCCTTATCGCTTAAGAGCGATCAATCTGAAGTTCCAGAGAACACCTTGTTCTGGCGTACAGTAAAGGGCAAAGATATCGACACGGCCAAAGTTGCAAAAATATGTATACACGGCCTTAATGTTAAGTGCATAAAGTCGTGTATATATGTTTTTGCAACTTTGGCCGTGTTGATATCTTTGCCCTTGGTTGTACATAAACGAACTTGAATTAGGTACTTATTCGCTAAGAGAGGGACCCACTGGTGCGTTGCGTTGCGTCGCAAAAGATCAACGCATTGTATGTCACACCTACGTCTAATTTGCCCCTCTAGCAGTGGAACACTGTCCGTCGTCGCACCGGAGCTGCGACAGCGCAGCGACATCACCCTTCCCCCCGCTTCGTCTTCGTCCGTCGATCCGTCGACGACACAACGCTTTGATGTGGCATATCATAACGGACGCAAAGCACGAGCAGGAACGGTTGGCTCGACGCGCGTTACAAAATCCTAACAAAATAGTGTATTTGTTGTTTCCTCTAAGTCATCATCATCATCAGCCGGAATACTTCCACTGCTGAACAAAGGTCTCCCCCTTAGAACGCTACAATGAACTACAACTCGCCAGTTGCATCCACCAGTTTTCCGCAACTCTCACGATGTCGTCAGTCCACCTGGTGGGAGGCCTGCCAACGCTTCGTCGCCCGGTTCGTGGTCGCCACTCGAGGACTTTTCTCCCCCAACTGTTATCTGTCCTTCGAGCGATGTGGCCCGCCCATTGCCACTTCAACTTGCATATTTTTCCAGCTATGTCGGTGACTTTAGTTCTTCGACGAATTTCCGTATTCCGGATTCTATCGCGCAAAGAAAGTCCAAGCATAGCTCTCTTTATAGCTCGTTGCGTGACTCTGAGCCTCTCTAAAAGGCCAACAGTCAAGGACCACGTCTCAGCGCCATAAGTCATCACTGGCAACACATACTGGTCGAAGACTATAGTCTTCAGGCACTGCGAAATATTGGACGAGAAGATATTTTTAGTTTCCTCTCAGTAATCCATATTTAACCTAAAATGTCCACATGTTATTCCCATAGGAGTTCAACCAATCCGGCGCACTTTCAAAATGCAAGCCGCGCCGTCTGCTCCTACTCAACGATCTAGTTGTGTGCGTGAGCGTGGGCGCGGGCGGCGACGCGGAGCGGCTCGGCCTCAAGTGGGCGCATCCCGTGCAAGACGTGGAAGTACTCGACACCGGCACCTCTCCTACGCTCAGTCGAGTGCTGGCACAAGGTATCGATAACATTGACACACTACCAGGTAGTCTCATCTCATCAACACCGGGGATATTGATATCAAAGCTTTAATTTGCGGAGGTCCACATCAATGTAATAGTCTTTTGAGGGTTGCGTACCCGTACCCCTAAATGATATAAGGGAACTCTTACAGGAGCGCTGGCGTGTCTGTCTGACCGCCTGTCATATCAAATTTGCATCGAAAGTAGTAAACCGATTGACTTGATAATTGATACATATAAATTAAATTTAAACTAAATATCATATTCATGTAAAATATTATCTGACATACTTATCAAATAAAAGAGCTTTCTTTTGAGAATTATACAAGTTGTTTTGAAGTTATTTAAGAAAATGGGCGAAAATTTATCATTCCTCCTACTTCATTATCTCCGGAACTACTGCGCCTAAATTATTGAAAAAAAAAATTACAGCCAATAATTCTATACCTATTGGTTACAGGACAACCCATAAAAATTCCATGGTATTTAACGTAACTTAGGAAAGTCTCAAGCGATGGTGAACAGATTACCCCCAAGCCACGCCGCCGCCGCTCCATTTGATCCTCTTCTAGTCTCAGGCGGTCGCTGTGTGCGTTGGCGTTAGGAATTCGTTTTTTTTTACTTTTCACAATACCCAAAAACTGCCAATTCCAGGCATGAACCGCAGCGGTAGTCTTCGCTCAAACTCTAGCAGCACTCTCTCCTCCACGGGCGACTCCCTCTGCAGCGAGATGTCAGCTCTGATGCACGACTACGAAGCTGTGTCTCGCATGGCTGACCTCGCTGCTTCCCTCAAGACGCCCTACCACGAACTAGCGCCGGAGATGTTTAAGACTCTACTGCAGAATATACAGCAGAGTATACAAGTAAGAGGATGCACCTGTTTACTCATCAAGAGAAGAAATGCACTGTGTTCTGAAATATTTCAGTAGAGGTTTGGGTAAGTTTGACTTGATTCCAAATGTAGTCACGCCTTTGACGCGGTACAATCAATGTATGGAAACATGTGTCAACCACAATCAAAAAGTCCCGAAAAATATTTACAAGGACATACAGTCAAACTTACCTGACTACTTGCTAAAATATTTCGGTCCAATCTTAAAATCTATACAAGTTATATGTAGATTAGTCCAAGAACTAGCTCTTTGCTCGATGAGCGACTCTGTAGCGAGAAGTTGCTCTCGAATAATTCAACAAAAGGATAGCTATTGTTATCTATTCATTCAAGCGAATGCGCCTTCTCATTTGTATCCAGCTTATAAATCGTTTAATCCCACAGAAAAAAGACGACGAAATGGCGTGGGTGGACTCCTGCTGCTTACAACTGACGATTCGCGGCCGCGAAGAGCCGGTGACGTTCCGCGCGAGCGAGCCCGGCGCCCGCCTAGCCTGGGCGACCGAGCTGCGGCTGGCGCAGCTGGCCCAGGCTTCGGCCAACTCGCCCGCGTGGCGTCTGCCCGCGCCGCAGCACCCCCCTGCCCACAAGATGCCTCTGTTCGTCGCCGCCACGCCTGTACATTCCTCCAAATACCTGACTGAGGTGCGTAATACTGTTTATCTGCAGTTTCCACTCTCCTGCTAGGCGTCTACACAGTCCAGACCAGTATTTTTTAATTAAAATACGATCATCGATTGTCCTGTCCAATTTGACACACGCAGGACTTACTTAAAGAGGTTATACAATTAATTGAATCAGTCGTTACTTTGCGGAGGTCCATATCAATGAACTAAAACAATTACTTTGCTCACCCGCGACCTTATCATAGCTACGGTTATGCAAGAAATGTGTGTTCATGCAGTTCCTCCACTTCCACACTGTAAGAACACACACAAATCACACAAACCCAACTATTACCACCACCACACTGCACTGACGCGTTTCGAACTCAACCAGAGCTCATTTAATAGACCTCATATAGTAGTAATGATACAGCTAGGCATTAAATGTGCAATAGGTAAATGCGCTAGAAGCTCAGCGCGCCTTATATTTTCTCCTTTTTATTATTATTAAAATTGACTGTAAAATAAAATAAATATAGATTTCACGTTTTTTTTATTTCAAAGACCGAATGTTTCTTAAGAGACTACGGTATTGTGGCGGTATAGTGTGTCCCATTGTGGCGTTATAAGAGGGCACTTTATAGGGCCTTTGCTCAGCAGTGGACATCTTCCAGCTGATGAACTTTCTTGCGGCGCATTCTTCTTGGCCTTTCCGAAGGCGCTGGTAGTAGTAGTATAAAAAAGTGGCATGTAATGTAAAGGTCTCTCCACATCTATCGATCAAAAAACTGTTTATGTCCACGCAATAAGAGCGAAAAAGAAAGTTAAACGTCGTTTCGCGTCGGCCGAGCCGATCGACGTCTTTTTCGCTCTTATTGCGTGGACATAAACAGTTTTTTGATCGGCTTAAGCCGATTCCGTGTCGATATGTTTGGGGAGACCCTAAAATAGCCCTTTGTGGCCTACTTACAGAATAAACGTTTTGATTTTGATTATGATGGTATGGTCACAGGTGCGGTGCGGATGTTTCTACACGAGCTCTAGCGGCGGGCGCGGCGCGTCGATGCGGCGCGCGCGCTCGCTGCTCTGGCTGTGCACGGCCGGCGCCGGCGGCGACAGCCACGTGGCCGTGCTCACGCACCGCGCCGCCAAGCTCAAGACGCTCGTCACTCTGCAGCTGATAGACACCAAGGTAACGCGTCACTCCACGAACCATCTACTCTTCGAATATGCGATATCTTTGTTCATTGTCGTGTGTGGAGGAGTAAACCGAGATTATCTTTTTTTTACTCGCGCTATACAGATAGCTGGATCTTGGAAATAACACTAAGTATTTCATATCAGGTATTTTCATGGGACCGGGCATAGGTAAATGTAAAGTCCCAAATAACCGTTAAGTTTAGAAACATATGTCATGACATATTTCGGACGAATTTCCGAAAAATCCTATGAGAATTTAGTAAAATCCCGAAATATCAATGTTGAAAATAGCCTGAATGGCTTCGAGAAAAGTATGGTACGGCCGTGCCTTTGTTTTTGTTTTGCTCGACTTCGTGCCCCCAGATTGATTACAGCCAGATCTATTAGGTTACAAAATCACTCCGAGCAGATCGCTCATTGCGAAGCTGCGGTACTGCAACGGCAGACCGTAGACGACAGTACTGGCAGCGACACTCTCGCTTGCCATCGCATCCGTTGCCGGCGATCTTTTGGATGTATTTCATACAAGTCCTGTTGTCTGCCGCTACAGTCTACAGATAGCGGTCTGCGATCACCTTCGGAATCCATACCTTAACACTCGCATGTCTAACGTTCACATAATTTGCAGGTAACCTCAATAGAGTACGCCAAAGGGACGCGTCAAGTGACCACGCTGTGCGGCGACACAGTGTGGCTCGGCACTGACGACAAAAAGCTGATCATCTTCTCTGGCGTAGAACCCGAGAAGCAGGAGAAACTAGCAGAGGTACACACGGTGGCACCCGTCACGCAAATCAAATACCACTGCGACGCCATGTTCGTAGGCCTGGCTAATGGTCGGGTGGCCGTCTACCGCCGCAACCACGACGACTCCTGGGCCCTCCAAGAACCCCTTGCCATAGAACTCGGTGACAAACCCGTCCACTGCGTCCTATCCGTCGACGGAATCGTCTACGCCTCCTGCGGCCGAAGAGTCTTCGCCATAAACGCGCTCACCGCTGAAATACTGCGCATACTAGAGTTAAAAGGTGACGGCGATCGCTCGGTACGGTATTTAGCACATTCCGGTGTAGGTCTATGGACAGCTTGCACGGAGTCCACATTCGTGAGTTTGTATCACGCGGAAACGTTCGAACATTTACAGAATATTGACATCGCCGCTGACGTAGCAAGGACGATAGGCGCTAGAGAAGGAAGCAAACCGGCACACGTTTCCGCGCTACTAGCCGGGCATGGGTTACTCTGGGTCGGCACGACGGCCGGAGTTAGTGTCACCGTGCCTCTCCCCAAACTCGAGGGCTTGCCTCTCATCGGCGGACATATGGGAGTCTCCTACCACGCTCACGCGGGCCCAGTCACTTTCATGCTGCCGTTACTACCTGAAACGAGGGACGTCGACGTCAACGTGGTACGACGCAATCTCTCCAATGCACGCGCTTACCAAACCGCACTGTCCGAAAACAACATTCTTCACGAATACAAGGAGGAATCTTCGAAAGAAGACGGTGAGAAACCAAAGTTAGAAAGGCGGGTATCAGAGGAATTGAGTCCGTATCGGCCGCAACGCGTGCAATCTGCCGTCGTGCGTCGCAAGAAACCAGGAGACGTGCGCCTCAGCAAAACACTACCTAAATGCGCCAACCTCAATGCATGCGACGTGTATGGTTTATACGGAGACCTTATGTTCGTGAAAGACTGTGCTGGGGAAGGTGACGTTAGCGGTTCAGGGGGAGAAGCGTTACGGCGGAGCGACCCCGAATTAGCAGCTATTCCGTTCAGAGTTAGCACGCTCGACCGACGGCTCCGTATGAGAGCCGGCCGGCCGAGGAGTCTGGATCTATCGAGCTGGTCGGTGGACTCCCGTGCCTCTAGCCTTTGCACGTCGTCAGGCAGCGAGGAATCCATGGCGCTACGAGGAGTTTCACGGACTAGTTCAGGTGCGTCCGGAGCTGCCAGCCTGGCGCCTGTTGCTGTTTCAACGCCCGATTCGTCGAGCGCTTCCGAGCGATCCATAGGTATAACTATTCCCGAACGCAGCATAAGTAAAACAGCCGCACGGAGTTTACGCGGTGCGGATTACGTAGGAGAGAGCGCGGCGAGGAGGTCAGTAGTGACGGTGGTCGGCGGACGAGGCTACGTGGACTGGCGGCAAACTGCCGACGCGGCTGAGAGGCCGGCTCCTGCCGCGGAACCAAACCCGAAAGACGCCCACCTCATACTCTGGGAAATGCGTTTGTGACCTGAACTCGCCACGCCCGTTCCTTGACTCCTGATTTGGAATCGATTCGCACACCCCTATAAAATTCAAGCTACCGTCACCGGCTGACACTAAAACCCTTGAAAACGTGTGCGAATCGACTCGAAGTTAGATTCATGTTTATATTGTGTCATATTTAAATTTATCGTGCTATTATTAATACGTCCTCAAAACTCATATTTGGACTGCAATTTGGAAGCATAATTGGATTAAAAAAACTGATACGTTTACGTCGTAAAATAAAAACAAATTCGAACTTCTCTAAAATAAGTCCCGCTTACTATTCAAAAATACATCAGTGTTTAGCTCGACCGACAAGCTGCTTTTTCATATGGTTATCTAATTAGTTAATGTTTGACTGCATGCTTTAAATGTTACGCTAAACTATGATTTAATTATTTTTAATAATAAGGGGGATAAGTAAATTAGTTTATTCTTGGGTGGGATGCGATTCGCCTATGCGCGAGTTATTGTGATAAGCTTTAAATTATTTTTCGACACTGTCAACTCTGTTGCCAGTTGACTCGAAGTTTACATCGTGTACTTGTATCGTGTAAGCGCTGGTGCATTATTTTTGTGATGTTTTATATTCAAATTTTATACGAGAATGATTATGCAAAATATATTGAACAGAATGTGTTAAATATAAATTTATAATACGCACACAAATGCTCTAAAACAGTACTAACCGACATTGTTCATTTGCACCGTTTAGAACCAAAAAAAGTATTTTCATTGAAAAATCACGATCACTAACTATTATTGAGCTTTTATATAAATAATTTAAATGTTATTATTCATACTTCAAAAATGACATTGTGAATTTAATTTCATGTAATTACTTAACAATCCGCCATATTAACGTAGGATAATTTTGTTTGTAAAGAATATTGTGTAATAATTTGTCCGGATTAAAAATACGTAATATAAAAAATATTTTTCTGATGAATTGTTAGTATTGTATGCTCGATTTTCAACTTGTACTATGGAACTAGTGGCCTTAATAAATTTCCAGTGTGATGATTATAGCATTCGTTCAAGCTTTATTGTTGGACATATGTTTAATGTCGCTTTAAGAATTAGACTGATTTAGCTTAAGCGTTAAAGTATACTTTAGTTAAATTTTAGTGATTAAGGCGAACGTACGACAATTCGAACGAATCTTTCTCTGTTAACAGTGCTGTATATTTAATGTTATGTCTTTAGTTCTGTTTGTTCAATGAATGCCGTTCTATTATTCATTATCATCAAAATAATCTGGCTAAAGTTAGTTATCTTTTGATGTCTAACTTCTTCAACGTTGTCAAACATGTTGTAAATGAATTTCCTCTTTTTCGTAGACGTCAATACATAAAACATATTGTAACATTAGAAACATACGTCGAGCCAGTAGATAATTGAACTAATTATCCTCAAATGTGCCTGATTTTGATAAAACGTTATTGCCTTAGGGCTTTGTGTTCATTTTAGCGTTGATGTTTTGCACATTAGTTGATTTGTCAGTTTATTGTTAGTCGCTAGATAGCGGTCGGTGATGAAATCTGAACCACCCAAACGCGTATATTCAGTGTAATCGCTGCCCAACGACAGCGTATTCTATTTCTCGCTTGAGAGAATAGAATTTCGCTCGTAATGTACATCGATTAACGTTCGAAGCGCCTTGGCTATGTGGTCTGCTCAGACGGTTCCCACACTCATGGGTACAACCAAATCCAAAGAATTAATCAGGCATTAAGTATATTAGAAACGCCGAATTATTATCCCTGCGCCCACAAAATCCCTCTCCGAAGTATTCAATGTGCCAAATTGTAAAATATCTGATTTACTTATTACAAAACATGTACAGAAATAAATTTAATTATGTTAATGTAAATAAAATGGGTTTCTCATCTCACGTTTAACTTTTGTTCCGTTTTTAGAGAAAAGGTCTTTATGTGAGGTTTGAATGAAATAATGATTATATTAAGTTAACATAATTTATGTAAAAACAGGATCTGGAAACAGAAAAAACCTCGAGTAACTATTATTAATTCTCAAATGAAAACCACGTTTTTTTTTTCGTTGAATACAATAATTATATTTATATTTATCTGCAAAACGTCACAACATTATGTACTTTGTGTAAATAAATTTTAAGTTTTATATACACTGTATATCTTGTTTCATTATTCATTAATTTCGTCGTCTCAACATAGAGCTTCCACGGACAAAAAAACAAATGTAGTGCGTTTTTGCGGTCGTAGGAATAGGAGAGTAGGATTCATTGATTCTATTAGAACTGATACATTTAGTGCCATTTTGAGCTCTGTTTCAGTTCTATAGTTGCAAATCTTTTAAAGCTAAAAGCTAAACTATGTATGCAGGTATTGAGTCATGTGGGGTGTACACAGTGGGTAAGTGTACGCAATCCCATACATTTCATTCCGAATGTAAATGCGTACACTTACCCATTGCGTAAGTTACCCACATAACTCTTGCCTTCAGTTTGCAAAGCCAAAATAGGAAAAGGTTTTTGAATTTTTATTCCTACCCTCTATATTCAACTCATTTGGAGTACCTAGTGAGTATACATAAGGTTGCACTTCTAGAGCTTGATAGGTTAAATAAAACTACGGTAAGTTTGTACAGGTCTATGTCATGAAACAGATACGGTTGGTGGTTTTGGGTGGTTGCGGATAATTGCTTGGTTTTGATCATGGGAGCCCTGCAACAACAAAGTCCTTGAATATTATGATTGGTTTTTTTGGAGTATTTGTTATTTCAACTCCAAATTTGTTACTTTTTCGATATGGTTTCCTTGAATATTTTCCAAAGGATTTTTGTCTGTGAGCGCTGAGCGCCAACTTGTGACATGCATGATTTAGAATGCGGTTCTTTAAGAAAACGTACAGTCGGCAAACCACAATAGTTTGAATCCAGGCAAGCTGAAGAGGTAAAATGGCATTGTCTCATATCAAACATTATCTACAAAATTGTTATATACTATATGAATGTTACGAGTGTGTAATATATCTAACCGTTAGGAATATTTTTTCAAACTTGCCAAAAGCCTGTAATGCTAAAAGTTTAGAATTCAGTTATTAGCTGGAACGTTGTACATAATCAACAGCACATTATTTAGGTAGCTATTCGAGACCCCAGTAAGGGTACTTACCGTTTCGCTTTTTACAGTTCTTAAGTGCCTCACTGAATGCCGCGCACTCGGTGAGGCTGTCATGGGCGGTTGCGCACTGTAGAAACGAGGCGATCTCGTACGCGCAGGGCCCCGACGGGGGCTGTTCCAGACGGTAGTCCCGTGGCAGCGCCTCTTCCACCTCCCGGCGCCGCCGCCCGCCGAAGAGGCTGGCTAATGCCTCGCCTGCCAAGTGACCCTGACAATGAGGAATGGATGAAAATTTTAGAAACGCTTCAAACTTTTTTATCGATATGAATAACCTTTCTTATTAACAGAAAAAAATATCAGGTTTTTAAGTAGCATCAATTAATTTTAAATAATGAAAGAGTTTTCTTTTACCGCCAAATTACGACCGGTCGGTTACGGGTTGTTCCATAGTCCAGTCCAGAATAAAAAACATTAAAAAAGAATTGATGTGTCTTGTAATACCATAGTTGTCCCAACGGTAACACCTCCAGCGACTGCAGCCGCATCTTTGAAGACCGAACTTCGTGGCATCGGCTGCACGATGATGGGCGGCGGGTGTGCCGGCGCGCGTCGCTCCCCCGTTGAGTACCGGGAGCGGGAAGTGCTGTGTATTAAATGGATAAGTGGGACAAAGGTTGACTGGCAGAGAAACCTTCAAGGAAAAGTCCGCCTTTATACTTTGCACTTTTTCTTTGTGCAACCTTTTTTATGTAGGAGCTATACAATGTAAATTGCTTTGCAGGGAAGCCATTGTTACAAAAGAATCTATTAATCCTACAAATACCTATTATAAAATGAGACAGATTGTGAGGAAAGCCGTCTTTATCCTTAAACTTCGAATAAACTAATTACAGCCTGTGGTTAGGTATTCCAGTTTTTTTTGCAGTTGGGGCCTCTCCCCTTAGTCCGGGGGGCCCCCTCTTGGCGTAAAAAGAAAACACGGGACAAGATTAAGGTACAATATTAAACTTATAAATATGTATACCTTCCTATATGCAGATGCAATGGACTCTCCGGAAAATATAATAATCCTGCAGGCGCCTATGCTCCTGAGTAAATTTAATGGCAATTCGCTTGACTTCGCTTTATTTAAATAGTAGGCGTAGTGAACGTACAACATCAACTTGGAACACAAAGGTCATTGAAAAATATCTATCTTATCTATAAATAGTTAGTTATCAAAGTGCAAAAAGAACGGGATAAACAATGATATTATTGCCTAAATGCATGACTATGTTCAATTGTAACTGCGCAAAAGTCCTTGAAATTGAGACTAAAATCATGTGACCGTTATGAACTTATGACTACGTAGGTTTAGCCGCTACGCTACGCCACATAAAAGTCCACATCTTGATGAGAAAATTCTAAGACTCATCTATATATATAGGTATGCAGTTGTTCCAAATTCCAACGTTATCTATCTTCTTCTTCTGTATAAATAAAAGTGAATCGTAAAATGTGTTGCTAAGCGCAAAACTCGGGAACGGCTGGACCGATTTCACTAATTCTTTTTTTGTTGTGTTCGTAATTGTCAGGAGGTTTTTATGGAAGAAAATATATAAAAATGACAACGGCGCGAAGCCGCGGGCAACAGCTAGTTTGTTAATAATAATAAGTTGTGTGGTCAGAGAACGAGGAATTTTAAGTCTCATGGTTCGATCGATTGGTCGACACAAACATTCGATTAGTAGATTGAGAAATCCTCATTATACGATCAATCGAACCAACAGTAAAAAAAAATATTCGTCGTCCGATCAATCGGATAAACCGATCGGACCAAGTGGCCTAAGGGGACGTTTCGACCACATTGTAGTGGCCGTGGTCACGAGTAGACTACAGTGCAGGTTGTCATGTTTGCTTTGTCATAGTTTAATGGAGAAGGTTCTTAGCCAAGTTTAACAGGTTCCCTGTCCCATGAGGCGCATGTGCCTCACGCGCGACTTTACTGTTACGTCCATGAGGCACATTTATTTTGCCTCTTGGCCAGTGATGTAAATAATGCAGTTGTTCTTTCAACAAACAAATTTTATTAAGTAATCTGCCATTTAGGGAACAAATATAATATATTTATGGTAATGTATAAGTTTTGTTCTTTATCCACATTTAGATAACGCATTCACTGCCACCTGACTTACACAGGTGCCACCGACGCACATGTGCGTTCAAGATGTATGAATAATTATGACAGCGGCACTGGGTGAAGTTTCGAAAACGCATATGTGCGTCGGTGGCAGTGAATGTGTTAACATAAATCTGATCTGTGCCTGGGCAGACTATTCAACAAGTCTAAAAAATGAAACAAAATTGGGGTTGGTTTTTTTATTTATTGTCTGTAATATAATATCTAAATTACGTAAATCAATTTAACTGATAAATTGTAAATAATATGTCTACATCACAATTGTCTTAAAACAATAACAACAGAATGCAAAAATTTGCTAAAACACAAGATATGTTTAAATCAATAAAAACTACTTGGTAGGTGCCCCATGCGGCTGTCGAAATAGAAAGTTTTTATATTGAGGTAGCCTCTTACGAAAAAAACAGAATGTGAACATTTCTTGTATAAGGCTGTTAGTGACCTTTTAAAAAAATATAGCATGATGGTTAAAAATTTCTACAAAATAAAATATGGGCACCTATAAGTATTTTACAAGTGGTGTTGCACTTTGCACTGGCGTAGAGCCTCATTGAAGCCCTCACAGAGTGAGAGGTCGTGCTGCTGTTGCGCGCACTCTATGAACTGTTTGATCTCCCAGGCGCACGGGCCGGCAGGCTGCTGGCCCTGGTTATAGCCAGCTGCTTGTGGAGCCGCCTGCTGCTGTTGCTGCTGCGCGGGCTCACTGCTGCCACCGCTGAACATGCCAGTTAAAGCATGACCGGCCACATGACCCTGCAACAAATTACTGCCTTTAATTCACAGACCATAACACCAAAGACCATTTTTTGCCTCTGAATAAATGTCCAGCTTGCACCCCTTTAGATCAGGCCATGAGCACCCAGAGTACAATATAAAACAGCAAAAACTAAATTAATGTGCCAATGTTTATTGTAAACATCACGTTTTACATAAAAATATTTTTTATATATAAATCCCTTTACATCCGTTTCCCACTGTTTCACTATTGTTTTATCAACCAGTGCAGTTTAAGAGAAAAAAAGATTGCTGGCCTGTTGGCTGTTATCAAGATGATGAAATTAGTATCAGAGTTAATAGAAGTTAAATCTGCAAGTTCTTATTAAAAACTGAATGTGCTAAATACAATTAAAAAGAAAAAATTTATTAACATCCATCATATTGCAATGCTGTTTAATATTTATGAAAAAATACAAAAATATATCACTGAATATTTACTACAGCATTAAAATAACAAAAATATAGTGCAAATCATGTTTAATATTATCAGACAAATTGAGTGGTGTTATAACGTCACATGTGATCTGATCCATTTATTTGGCTTCTTGCCATTTCAAGTCTTACAGAACACGAGACTATGGCAATTTCGCGAATAGTTATGAAATCTATATTTCGTATATAAATTCAGCGGAAAATCACATTAATATGAAGATTGTCACTTGTTTACGTAACAACATGATACACACCACTGCTGATCCGACCGCAACTCCACCAGCCGTAGCTGCCATTTGACCGAACAACGAGGGTTGTTGCGGCTGGGCGGTCATCGGGGCAGCCGCCGATGGCGGTGCAGGAGCCGGGACACGGCTCGGGGCAGGTGCTGGCGCAGCTCTACAAAAACACTTTAGAGGTTAACAGAACTAACCATCACTTATAAAACAATCTAAATTAATGCATTATTCAACATATTACCTTCTTGGCGCCGGCGGCGGGCTTGCTGAACGTCCACGTCGTGGCATTTTCACGTTTTTTGAAAGTGATTAAGCGCAATCACAAATTTCTTTACCAATTTCACGAGTCACTCGCGTTCGCTTCGACAGATTGTGAGTGATAATGATTCTAATTCAAATCAGACAACTTACGTCAAGTCAAAATGTCAACTTTCGTTCTAGAAATTTTGAGATTGGAATTCTCGCACTCGAATATCGCTATCTTGTATTTACTTTATGTAATAAAAAGAGACAAAATATATAATGCTGCCAACATAACATCAAACCAAATGTCATGCTAGGAATCGTTCAAAATATCTTTGAATAAGATGCGTTCATCAATATAAATTTCAAAATATGTATTAAAAAGTTTGTTTGTTTATTTGTTTATACTCTTTATCGTACAAAAGGAAAAACAAAAGTTTGGGATTTATTCGTTTTATATAATTAAATGGAGGTCGTAGTTGCAGTTACGGAAAGTACCTAGTTAAATGAGCTTTTAAGCCAAATTACACAATCATACAATGTACAAACAAACATATGAGACAGGATACTTTTTAATATTTTTACTTTTGACAGAATCAACAAAATCTTAGAGGTCTCTTGTTGCGAAGAAACAACAAACTTCAATATAATTCGTATAATCAGTGCGACACCCTTAGTCCGTGCTCCGTGGGGTTCTAGAGTGCTTTGAAGCTTTAAAAAAATATTAAATATCTTAAAGGTTAGGAAACAGAGGACCGAACTATATGATAGTCACACACAAAGATCGGTTTTGAGCAATCAGTAGCTAACGGGTCCTGCAATTTTCATTATGTCATCAATCCACCATGTGGAAGGTTTAATTTTATCACGTCATGATCATGATAAATGATAACCCTCTCCTCTAACAATGAGGGTTTTCACAGAGGCGAAATATCGCTAGATGGCGTTAGTAACGTGAGGACGGTTTGACGTTTTACGTTTCCTACTGTATTTAATAGAGCTTAATAAACAATAAGCATAGCGCACGAGCAATTTTTGTCTCCGCGACTATTTTGTTTTTCACATCAAGTCTATGGCTTAGTATGGAACTATGGACGTAGCGACGCGAACTATCCATAGAATTGATGTGAGAAACAAAATAATTGCGGAGACAAAAGTTGCTCGTGCGCCTGTACCCCTCAGAGGAAGTAAGTAGTATATGTCTATGTATGGCATACCCTAAGCGGAGGTGGAAGTCCGTTACCTACAATAATACCTATATTAAGTGAAGTAGTCTGGCGCCAATGTTTAACTTGTACCTACTTATTCTGTGGTTTAACTTTATTTAGTCTGTATACTTGGTTTGGATAGGTATTTAACTAAATTTAAACAAAACAACGTCAATTGGCGTCTTTATTGAAATTCACCTATTAAACTATTTAAACATTTACATTTCTTTATTGAAATGCACTAGTTTATAGTACAACTAGCTTTTACCCGCGGCTTCGCTCGCACGCGTAAACTATTCGGTGTGGTAGCTGCAATTGAAATTTTCGGGATTTTACAAAATTCCCCTGGAAATTTCCAAAATTTATATCGTGGTCTTCATTGAGGTTGTGATGTGAATAACTGTACAAAATTCAAGACTCTCTAAACCCAATGCTGAAGTTTCAAAATTTTTCCCTATCCAAATTCAAATGCAAAATTCAAATTCAAATCATTTATTCAGTAAATAGGCCGCAATGGGCACTTTTACACGTAATTTTTATACTACCAGCGCTTTCGGAAAGACCATCATTGCCAAGAAGAATGCGCCGCAAGAAACTTGGCAGAAAGTCATTTTTTCAAAATAAAATAATTACAAATAAAATACATAAAAACTACAGTATACAATTAAAGAAAAAAATACAAAATAATAATAATACAGGGATGTATGGGGTCCCTTAGTTACAAAACTATACCGTGGGAATATCGGGATAAAAAGTAGCGTACTTATGTGTTATTCCAGACATACGGCTAGCTACATCCGAATTTTATGCCTCTAAGCTAGCGGTTGTTATTTCGACATTTTATTCCTAGGTATCCGTGGGAATATCGGGTCAAAAAGTCGTCTATGTTTTTTTTAGACATCCAGCTTCCTACATACCAAATTTCATGACTCTAAGCTCAGCGGTTAATATTTCAAGATTTTATCCCTATCCCGTGGGAATATCGGGGTAAAAAATAGACTATGTGTTATTCCAGAGGTCCAGCTACCTACATACCAAATTTCATGGCTCTAAGCCCAGTGGTTGTTATTTCGAGATTTTATCCCTAGGTATCCCGTGGGAATATCGGGTCAAAAAGTCGCTTATGTGTTATTCCAGACGTCTAGCTACCTACATACCAAATTTTATGACTCTAAGCCCAGCGGTTATTATTTCAAGATTTTATCCCTATCCCGTGGGATAAAAAGTAGCCTATGTTTACTCCAGATGTTCAGCTACCTACTTATCAAATTTCATGGCTCTAAGCGCAGCGGTTGATATTTCGAGATTTTATCCCTATCCCGTGGGAATTTCGGGATAAAAAGTAGCCTATGTTTTATTCCATAATTTCCAGCTATCTACATACCAAATTTCAGGGCTCTAAGCCCAGCGGTTATTAGTTCAAGATTTTATCCCTATCCCGTGGGATAAAAAGTAGCCTATTTGTTATTTCAAAGGTCCAGCTACCTACTTACCAGATTTCATGACTATAAACCCAGCGGTTGTTATTTCGTTGTTTCCAGATTTTATCCCTATCCCGTGGGAATATCGGAATAAAAAGTAGGCTATGTTTTATTCCATAATTTCCAGCTATCTACATACCAAATTTCAGGGCTCTAAGCCCAGCGGTTATTAGTTCAAGATTTTATCCCTATCCCGTGGGATAAAAAGTAGCCTATGTGTTATTTCAAACGTCCAGCTACCTACTTATCAAATTTCATGACTCTAAGCCCAGCGGTTGATATTTCGAGATTTTATCCCTATCCCGTGGGAATATCGGGATAAAAAGTAGCCTATGTTTTATTCCAGATGTTCAGCTATCTACATACCAAATTTCATCCAAATCCGTCCAGCCGTTTCAGCGTGAAAGAGTAACAAACATACTCACTCACTCACTCACTCACTCACAAACTTTCGCATTTATAATATTAAGTAGGATGATAAATAAGTAAAATGTTTAAAATCCTTGAATGTCCCAAATCTGGCAGCTGAAGTTTGTTTAAACATTTAGTTAAATAATATACCTATCCAAACCAAGTATAGGTATCCCAAAGACCTTATAGGTATCCTACTCATGAGCAGAGCATGAGACAGAGGGCTGTGATGTGATGATGAAACGTATTTGCCTCTTTCTTTAAAGGTTACCTTTATCACAGAATACATAAGTAATACCTATATGTTAGGAACGTAAGGAACTGTAAAAATGGATAATGTTCAGAAAGAACTGTTAGTTGTTCCAATTTTTTAATGCTAAATGTGACGCCAAAGTAATATTTTGCAAATCTTACTTGGGACTTTTGCTCCGCGCAGGCATGTTTCCGAAGGTGCTGGGTCAGGGTGTTAAAAGTGGTTCATTATTGGGTGAAATGTGAAACAGAAATACGTACACCAAACGTACTTATGACAAGTCTTTCATAGTTTTTGTCGTTTTTGTCAACGACTACGCCAAGTGATCTATCTGTCTTTTTAATAATTTGATGTTCGCATTTTCTTCAGAGCCAGATCTTTGAAAGCTTTGTGAATTGCAGTAGCACTGCAATTCTGCAAGCAGGGCCCTGCTTTTAGGATAATGTAGTCTAGGCGCCTTTGATGGAACATGGAAAAAAAAATGTTACTGAGGAGTATATAAGAGCGTTTTCAGAATATCCGATCCGATATCGGTATCGGATGGCGATACAGATATAGGGGTAAGTAAAATTAATTTACGAAACATGTACCCGTCTTTCAAATTATCCGATACAATATCGGATCATCCATACTTCCATACTTTATATAATTTATATTTATATTATTTATATTTTATATTTTATATTTTTATATTTATATTTTATATATTTTATATTTTATATTTTATATAATATTATAAATGCGAAAGTAACTCTGTCTGTCTGTCTGTCTGTTACGCTTTCACGCCTAAACCGCTGAACCGATTTTGATGAAATTTGGTACAGAGATAGAATAGGCCTTGGGAAAGAACATAGGCTATCTTTTATCGCGAAAAAAGGCTTTAAGGGGTTGAAATAGGGGATGAAAGTTTATAAGGTGGAAGTTCGCCACTGTCGAAGATAACACCATGAAACTTGGCATTTAGGCACTTAATAAGAAATAAATCGATATCTGTTTGAGCTGTTTTGAAAATTCGACCTGTGGGGGGGGGGTGAAATAGGGGATGAAAATGTATACGGAAGGTCGTCATTATCTAAGATAAATCGATGGTTCTCTATGAAACTTGGCATTTGGGCACGTGATAAGAGATAAATAGATATTTGTTCGCGCGTTTTTTAAAATTCTTCCTGTGAGGGGATGAAATAGGGGATGAAACTTTATATGGAAGATCGTCATTGTCGAAGATAAATCGGTGGTTTTTTATTAAACTTGGCATTTGGGCACGTGATAAGAGATAAACAGATATTTGTTCAAGCGTTTTTGAAAATTTTACCTGCGAGAGATGATGTTAGCAGAGAGGATGATGCAGTGTTAGCAGAGCGTTCTAAGCTCAAGCAAAATGTTCGCAATGTGGGGTCATTTTAGATGGCTAATTGACAGACAGTCAGACATGAAAAATTATAATTTTCAGATTTTTCTTATTTATTGTGCTATATAAGAGCTACCTTTATGCAAAATTCCAAGTTTCCAAGACAACCGGAAGTACCCTATTACTTTTTCTGTTAAGGCGATTTACATGGAAACACCTTTTTAATGACTGTAGCTTTTGATCGCCTTGCCTTTTGACTTAGAAGTTTGATTTTTTCACAGCTTTCGGGACTATTGACCTGAGTTTAGGGTTTCAATTTCAACTCGATACATCGGTATCGAGTTGAAATTGAGTATCGGTAGGCGGAGTATCGACTCCGCGCGTTTACGAGATAAAGGGTCTTCAAAGACAGACGGACGGACGGACATCAAAGTGATCCTATAAGGGTTCCATTTTTCCTTTTGAGGAACGGAACCCTAAAAAACATTTGTACCGGCGCTTTCAAATTTCGACCTATTTACTTGAAAATATGGGGATGAAAGTTCTTAAGGAATTCCAAACAAATTGCTATAAGTATATTTATCGGGAATATGTGTAGCTCACAGATATGATATGAACAAGTGAATGAAGTCCGTGGTGTAGCTATGCTTAGTAAAAATGCGGTCTTAATTATAATCCTACCCTCCTAACTTACAATAAAGGATGTAAGGTGTTAAGAGTTCACTATGAATTAAGTAATCCTTTTATGTTGGCAGGGTATAAATACACGTCGTATTGTTAAAATGTGGCTTCCCGCAAAATATTTATGTTTTACCAAAGAACACGGATGGATGGATGTAAGAGCAAAAAAAAAATTAGTTTATATTTATAGCAATGTTTTAAAATAGATTATTATTAGTAAACCATAGAAGTTTCTAAGTGCTTTTATTGGGTAAATAACTATCCTAAATAAATTAAATACTTCCCAAAGTTACTGTTCCACGCGGGGGAAGTCGCGGGCAAAAGCTAGTATTTCATACATTTTACTTGCCCCGATATCGTATCGGCGTCCGATACTGATATCGGATCGCATAATCTGAAAACGCGCTAATGATTGTACGATGTAGAAAATTTTAAATGATTAACGATAATTTAAGGTGTATATTTAATCCATAAAGTTTTTTTGTCTAGAAGTCGACAAACGGGCATTTTTATTAATTGATTTCATTTTAGTACATTTTTGTCTCTAGTATAATAATCGTAATCGTAGTGATATCTCCCTCGTTAATCAATGTAGTTTTTACTTTTAATACGCTGATTATTTATTTAACTTTAACACAATGTACACGTAGCGTTGCTTCAAGAGAAATCCAACGTTGCTTGTATTGTGACTTTAACCACAGAATACGTAATAGTAACTTCAGTGACGGCTGACCTTGGAGGATTTTTTTATTTATAGTTTAGGCTAGGTTATATATTTTTTGTACATAGTCATATATTAAATGTTTAATGTTGTATTGTGTTATATTGCTTATTGTTATAACTAAAAACTTCATAGCTAGCTTCATAAACTCAGCTCCTATGTGTTGTAATGTCAAACGTCAATGTCACGAGGAAGATGGAATCCACGATCCACGATCCACTTCATGAAAACGTAAGCCGGCCGGTGTTCTATCTGTCTCTGTCTTTTCCGTTGTAAAAAGTATGCTTCGCGCGCTTTTAGCTACGGCGCTCGGCTCGGTTGCCTCACTTCACTTCAGTTCATTCAGTTACCTAGAACAGTAAAGTAATTTAGTTGGCGGCCGCGTGATAACAGCAGTCGTTTTGTGTAGTAATTTAAATTGTGCAAATTTTTGAGTGAAAATGGGCGACATTCAGGCCGGTCAGAACTATAACGTATTCCTCCTTGCGGGGATTACTATTCTTATTTGTGCTATAGCACATTTTATATACAAGCTCATCTTTGCAAGAAGGAAAGAGGAAGCAGTTCAAAATGAAACGGAGACAGAAACAGGCAAGTTTTTAAATGGTAGTAAGATTTTTCAAAAGGAGGTTCACTTATGTTCATAGTTAATAATAAACTACAGTGTCACGAGTTAAAATTGGCTTAGGTTGTACAATATACACGTGATGTGAACGGAGTTGAGACCGCGTGCTTCGGTGCCGAACATCGGCGATGTTTTTCTTTGAATAAGAGCCTGTGAGCACGGGCTACGTGACTAACTGTTAAAATCTGCGTTAGAGATGCGTGCATTGTACAACTGTGCTGTTAGTTCTCAAAGTGTCCTCATTCGCATTTTTTGCAACATGCTTTAAGTACCTACAGTCAGTTTGAAAGTTATCCTCCTGTGGATTCACTTGCTGTCTTTCTGATTGGATTCTATGGAGGCATTACTATTTATACCCTTCCATAACAGAGGTGACCAAAGATGTTAAGCTACTAAATTTACATGTTAGATTTTTGCAAAATCTCAACAAATGTATGTTGGAGAACTGAATGAATGTAATATGAGTAAGTGGAATTGATGATTGATTTTTTCATAATATAAGTCTATTGTTTATCCTTGCATGTTGCAAATATCTCTGCACCTAATGTTTCACCTTTTGTTTATACTCTGGGATAACATAATGCCATACAAAATACACTGTATTTTTCATTTTTTTTTAAATCTATAAAGTTGGTATTAATTTTAGAAAATATTGGACTGGAATAATAAAAAATATGTATATGTTTTACGAATAAAACTCATATAATCCATTGCCATTTTTTAAATATTTTTTTTTTTTTGTACCACATGAGTATAACAATAGTTTCAGTGCTGAAATATTTGAAATTTAAATAACATAAGTAAGGATGGGCCTTGCTTGGCCCAACCCCAACCATAGGAACATGTAACTTGTCAAATAAAAACCAGGGCCATGTGTCTTTCCACAACTTGTATCAGTATAAATATGTTTTTCCCACTGTTATCAGTCTTTTATTCTATAATTGGATATATGTTACTATTTTCTAGTTAGGTATAATTTTAAATATTTTATTGAATCAGTCAGGTTACTTTGAGCCAAGTAATTGTTTCAGTTCAAAAGTTTAATTTTATCTGGCAGTTATTCTTCCGGCCTATGCCTATGTGATAATTCTATGCAATATTAGATTGAGTTTAATGAATGTGCAAAAGATGCAGCAAATTTGTGATGTGGGATGTTGGAGAAAATTGTAAACATCTACAAATTGACCTTGATCAATTAAGTTCAAAAAAAATTTTGTAGGTACATACTGAAATAGCAAGTTTGAATTAAAATTACTTATCAACTACAAATCAGACACTGTATCCATAATGGAAAAGTAAAAAATAAAAATAACATGAATCTCAATTTAAAAAAAACTTGTTTTCATTTACATTTTTGATTCAACTTCAACAACATGATAAATGAAACGCAGTTGCTGAAAGAAGTTTATACAGTACATAACAAAGAACAATAACATGACATTCATGCTAAAATTGTATGCCATTAAATTAATTTGTCAGAAAAATAAAACATCTGTGTAAACAAGGCATGGGGCACATTGTCTTGCACTAAAACCTGGTTACAAGAAGTAAACATGTGAAAGGTACATTCTATAGTGAATTTGTTTATTATGACTATGAGTTATGTATGATTCATCATTAAGAATTGTCATATTTTGCAATGTTTTTTTTTTTAATCTAAAACAATATTGATATTTTATTTGGTTAATGATCAGTTTGTTGACATTTTTATCACATTATTGATACAAAAAGTTGTTTATCAATGGTTTATTAAGCACTATTATCCATGATGTACCCGTGGTCCAACTATAGTTTGTCCAACTGCTTTTCGACAGAGCCCCGCCCAAGGGCGCCCAAGTTCATCTTTCTGGATATTTTGTCCTTTAGGCAACTGAAGTTACCTCATCCCTACTAATATTATAAATGCGAAAGTAACTCTGTCTGTCTGTCTGTCTGTTACCCTTTCACGTCGGAACCACTGAACCGATTTTGATGAAATTTGGTATATAGGTAGTTTAAACCCCAAGGATCAACATAGGATACCTTTTATTCCGGTAGAGGGCGCCACCGCGCGATAACCTAGATCCGCGCAGACGTAGTCGCGGGCATAAGCTAGTAACCTATATTTGTATTAAAATATAATATTTATGTAAATAAATATAATATTTCCAGATTGGACAAATTAGTTGGACCATGGGTACATACCTCTATTATCACTTTTTGCCCTAGGCAGATTGCAAGCGATGAGATTGAACAACAGCAGGCGCAATTAAAAAGAAAAAATATCACCAAGTTTTGCTCTGCTTGGCCTATTGGGAAATCTGCCTCTGCATAAAGTATTATTTTGTTCTAGTGTAATTTAGTTCTAAATTCACCCTAGGTGTTTGTTTATGAATAGGTATTATGATTAACGCATGCAAACTGCACATTGTAGTACACTGTCTGTATGTACCTGTCTATAGTTTTTTTTTAATCTAATTGCAATAAATTAGATTCTGTTTCAATAATCAGGCGTTACATAATTTCTTTGCTCACCTGCAACCTTATGATAGCTAAGTTTATGCAAGATATATGCGTGTTCATGCAGTTCCTCCACCTCCACACTGTAAGAACACACACAAATCACATAAACCTATATATCACCATCACCTTACTACACTGACACATTTCAAACTCAACCAGAGCTCATCTTTAGAGCAACACAACCATACACTACGCTACCAGATGTTAGACTCAAACATGTTAGTTAGTGATGTTAGTCTAACATCTGGTAGCAGGGTGTATGGTTGTGTTGCTCTGAAGATGAGCTCTGGTTGAGTTCGAAACGCGTCAGTGTAGTGTGGTGGTGGTGATAGATGGGTTTGTGTGATTTGTGTGTGTTCTTACGTGTGGAGGGGGAGGAACTGCATGAACATGCATATTCTACTAATATTATAAATGCAAAAGTTTGTGAGTGAGTGAGTATGTTTGTTACTCTATCACGCTGAAACGGCTGGACGAATTTGGATGAAATTTGGTATGTAGATAGCCGGACATCTGGAATAAAACATAGGCTACTTTTTATTCCGATATTCCCACGGGATACGGATAAAATCTCGAAACAACAACCGCTTGGCTTAGAGTCATGAAATTTGACAAGATTGTTTTTAATGTAACGTCAATGAAAACCACGATTTAATTTTCGGGAATTCCCACGGGAATTTAAAAAAATCCCGAAATTTCAATTCAGCTGCTGGATAGATCTAACGATTTACGTGTACGAAGTCGCGGCGGGTGAACACTAGTCTTGCATAAACTAAAATATAAGGTCGCGGGTGAGCAAAGAAATTCTTTTAGTTATTTTTTTTATCTTTGAGTGTAATTTGCATATTATCTGTATAATATTTAAGACAATAATTATAATATTGGCATAGGTAATGTTGATAGCTCTTATCCACTGTAGAATGACTGTATATAACTAAAGTCCTTGAAGATTATTGCACAATTAGAACTGCCCCAATATTCATATCTGTGAAAGTATTTTGAATCACTATTTTAGTAGTTACCAGACACTTATCACCAGACTAAAAGGTAAATAGGAGTAGGACTGAACTGCTTTAATATATTAGATAGATAGATATAATCCTTATTCTTCAAAACAAAGACATAGCTTAGTAACTAAAGAGTAATAAAACTAACAATTCAGCACTTAAAAAAGGTAATTACAATAACAAATAAAACAAATAAACAAATATTGTGTTAAGAATGTAGTCATAGTATTTTTGTTATCAAACTGATAGTCTCTTAAATATATGTTAAAGCTAATAAGTTAAAAAGCCTCTTAAGGGGGCATCCTAAAATTAAATCACATATTTAGGGGGAGGGTTCTGTCAATTTGTGAAACAAAAACAACATATTTGCGATTTGCATAGCAGATATTAAGTGTGACAAGGTTCCAAATTGGTCTGACGTAAGTTGACGCAACGCAGCCCAAAGATGGCCCCCTAAGCGAGTTTAGGGAGTCTTCAAATCTCATTTGGCCTATGCTGATTCAAAATAGTTTGTCCAAAAAAACACAAGTTATAATTAAAACAAACAAGCAAATTTTATTTAAGAGTTAGTAGGAAGTACCTAGGAAGTTGTCATTGTCTTTTGTGACGTTTTACTGATCATTAAAACACGTTAATTATAGCTATTTACGTGCAAAGTCATAAAAATATATTTATCAGTTTTACAACCCAACTTTAACTCGACTTTCACTCGTTGATGATAACAATTTTCTTACATAATAGTGCCGCTGCACATTCAGTTGCCACTTGGAACCTAACATAAATACAAACAATATGATGTTTTAAATAATACGTAATATTTATATTCCTGTCTACCCTACGTAGGTGGGCCATCTCCTGCGTTACCAAAAATGTCTCTGGCGTTACAAAAAATCGTACTTCCAACAACATATTTCACGGTTTAATAGCGGTGTAATTTTCATGTACACCATCTATTAAATTACAGAAAAAACATGTTTACTTACAAAAATCTGCAATTGTTTGCAAAATATCGCGGACAGATTAGTGTCGGTAAAAAAGTTGATTGACCTACTACATGATGCTAATTTTACCAGTAGTAAATCAACTTTACTTTTTTATTTCATGTGCGGCCTCCTTTTGCGTAGGTATACTCAAATACGTGCCCAAAATTCGGTTTATTTTGATATGTTTGTATTGTACTATACGGTAACTGGCCACCGTATAAAAAAAACCGCCCAAGAGCGTGTTGGACACGCCCAAAATAGGGTTCCGTAGCCATTTCGAAAAAATTAAGTAATATTTTTCTAAGGATTGCGTGTTTTATACGGAATCTTCACAGTTTAGGTATATTTTGTACCTTAGGCTGCTATTTACTCCAAACTTAGCCGTTATAGTTTTCCTTGAAAGTTTTGATATACTTACTACCACCCTGATTTGTTTTTTATTTTTTCCACCCACCGGTTTAGATTTTAGAGGGGGGGGGGACGCTCGATTTTAATGAAAATTTGCACTTTAAAGATGAATATTTCGGAAAAAACATAATGAATCGAAAAATCGTCTTAGCAAACCCCTAATGGTTTTAAAAGACCTATCCAACGGGTACGTATTATAATGTATAAATTTAAAATACATATCGGTTGAAATTGTAAAATATAATGGTTAAAATGAATATTAATCAAAATTCATAAAGCACGTTTTTCATATTGGTTGAAATACATACAATTAAAATGAATAACTTCACAATGTATATTTTCAGAATATATAGAATCAGAATATATAATAGTTGAAAGAAATAACAATTAAAATTCCTAAAGTACGTTTTTCATAATGGTCAAAATACATACGATATAATGCCTAGGTTCATCATCATCTCCAGTCTATTTACATGCTAAATTCTGATAAATTAAGGACTGTAAGACAATGTCGACGGAGCTCCGCTTCGCGGAGCTCCTATTCAGCGTAGTTAAGGCGCTTCGCGCCTGGACAAAACTCTAACCTAACCTATAAGATACCGACTGATCGAAAGCCGTGTTGTCTAACAAGACCTTGCATTTTAAACTAAAGTCTGATCATTAATTGAATAGAAACTTTAGGTGCGACGACGAGCGTAGCGAGGAGGAGCGTGTTAGGTCCAACTACGACCAAAACAAGCACGAGCCGAGCGAGCGAAGCGAGCGTGCCGCGGCTGCGGCCGGCGAGTGCCAGAATTGTAATATGCTTATGCATTTTTCTTTGTGAAAATTCAGTGTCTAGTATGTATTTCAACCATTATAGAAAACATACTGTATAGATTTTGACCGTATACATTATGAAAATATGCATTTTGTGCCATATGACTAAGAACCAATATGCATTGTAACCATTATATATTTTGACCACTATGCATTTCAAGCTTATGCGTTTAGAACTTATGTCAAATAACTTTATATATTTTGATGCATTATATTTGTTGACTGTACTAGCATTGTCGTCTAAACTACGTATCTGTACCAAATATTAAGTCGGTACTATTAACTATTGGTGAGTTCCCTCCTGCAGAGACGATCCTGGCAGGACCACCAAGATGTCACTACTAGATTATTGTATTGTCACCTAATTTACATACGTATGCAAAATTTCAAGTCGATCAGACCACTGGAAGTGGGTCAAATTTAGCTTCCAAGATTTGACCCAAACAAACAATAAATAAATAAATAAACAAACAAACAGGGCAAGCTACAGAAAAGCTTCTAAAAATATCGCCGAAATGTAAGCACTTGTGCAAGTATTATTCTCATCCACTTTGGTTCTGGCTGTTTGCTTCTGAAGCCATTCGTTGCCCGCAACACGCCGCGCGCGGTTAAAAAAAAATGTCTGTCAGCTCGCTTCATTCGCGCGGGAAATTCGGCGGACTTCGTATGTTGTGTAATTAAATAATAAGAAGCTCGACTAGTGTGAATAAATTTTAAACTGTATTATAAACCTTGTAAATAGTGTTATAGTGTTAAATACTTAGTATGTTTTTTTTAGTGTAAAAGACAATAGGTAGGTAAGCATAGTGATTAATACGGTGTGGATTTGGCGAGCGCTTTATCAAAGTTGGCTTCATTGAGGTTTGTGGTTCATAAATTGCTTTATTAATTTTGCACAAAAACGAATAAACCACACAATCAGACAGTCACTATATTATACTATAGAAGCTTTTATAAAACATAATTAAAATCGCAAACTTAAAGGTTGCGACTCGGTCGCCTTAGCAACGGCTAATAACGCCTAGTAACCAAAAAACGCTTAAAACACGTTTCTTGTATGACGACCCCCTTTAATTTGAAACTTTATTTTTATTTTTAGTATTTGTTGTTATAGCGGCCACAGTAATGCATAATCTGTGAAAATTTCAAGTGTCTAACTTTTACGGCTTCAGAGATAGAGCCCTGTGACAGACGGACGGACAGACAGACAGCGAAGTCTCAGTAATAGGGTCCCGTTGGAAGCGTTTATCTGATGTCATAGTCATTGAAACCGAACTCTTAAGTCCATTTATTGTTAAAGTTTTACTTTGAATACAGGACAGGAATTCTATAATTTAATCTAAATATAGCCTCTCTCAAGTTCGTACAGTTACGAGGATGATGTGAGTAAGCGTGACTAACTCATATCGTCATTCATTAGAAACTCCACGTATCTATTGGATGGATGACACTTAACTTCCGAATGCGATGAAATAATCATTTTTAACCGACTACAAAAAAGGAGGTTATCAATTCGGATGTATTTTTTTTATATTGTTGAAAAACTTTTCCATTTAAAAAAAATTAGATACCTACCTCTAAATCTCATCATTAGAGCTTGAATGATATTTTAATGAACCTCCACTTTGAAAGTATCTTAACTTAAGAAGGAAGAAGGAATTCAGAAATAATTTTGTTTTTTAGATTTTGGAAACAAAATATTTCTGAATTCCTTTTTGAAGTTTAAAAAAACTGGCCAAGAGCGTGACGGACACGCCCACGATAGGGTTCCGTAGCCATTACGAAAAAATCAAATAGTATTTTTCTAAGGATTTCGTACTGTGTACGGAATCTTCCAAGTTTAGGTGTATTTTATACCTTACGCTGTTACCTATTTTTACTCTTAAACTACTAATAATTCTTAAGCTATCTTAGCCGTTATAATTTTCCTTGTAAATTTGATATTCTACTTACTAACATACTGAATCTTTTCAAATTTTTCCATCCAACACAACAGTTTAGATTTTAGTTGGGGGAGGCTCGATTTTAATGAAAATTTGCATTTAAAGTTGAATATTTCGCAAACGCATCTCTGAATCGAAAAATCGTTTTAGCAACCCTCCAATGGTTTTCAAAGACCTATCCAACGGTACCCCACATATAGGGTTAGTCGAGAAAAAAAAATCAACCCCACGTTACGTATATGGGAGGTACCCTAATTTATTTATTTATTTTACCATTGTCGGCGTGACGATATGTATATTTATGCCAAATTATAGTTTTCTAGTACTAACGCTCTCTGAGCTTAGCCGCGGACAGACAGACAGACGGACTACGGAACCCTAAAAAACGTAAATGATATTTTTATCCATCTTAATGCACCACAATGAGACGTGCTACAATAGTGCAGCTACTGCATTTTATAATTTAACTAGGTATTTTATGTAATCTTTATTCGCATCTATGTGGAAAACAAGTCGCCGCGTACGAGCATATTTGTGCAGGAAATTATTCATTGAACCCAGGAACTTGACAAGGAAAAGATAAAGCACATAATTAAAACAAAGGAAGCAGTGCTTGCTTATGTATCTTCGTTTTTTTATTGATGGCCTATTGCTTTTGTATTACCTGTGTTTATGGTAGACAGTATGCGTTGCATAATAATGTTTTTGTCTCACTCGACACGACACAACAGGCCCAAGCCCACGAGTGTTTATAGCCCCTTGCGCACACGTTGACTAAGCTGGCGCTCGTGAACGCATTTACCATCTCTTTCTACCCTCATCCTACACCGTGTGACAGAAAGAAGTGGTGAAAACGGTTGTTATTCCGAGCGCGTTAGACAAATAAGGCCTCTGATAACGCATTCACTGCCACCGACGCATATATGCGTTTTTGGAACTCCCCCCCCCCCCAGTGCCGCTGTCATAATTATTCATACATTTTGAACGCACATGTGCGTCGGTGGCACATGTGGTCAGTCAAGTCAAATTAGGTGGCAGTGAATGCGTTAAAAAGGGATATTGGTATGCCCTCGGTATGCCATAGCTACGAGTATGGACGATACGATAACGATAAAACTTAGCGTTAATACGCCAATGCCCCCCAGTACACACCCCTCCCTGACGACACCGTAAAGTAAAATACAACTTCCGACCTACATCAATCCGTCTATAATAAAATAAATAATGTAGCGTCAAATTTTAGCAAGCCTTATCGTAACGTGATACATGTATAATTTATTAGCATGGTCACATTTTCAATTCGCTAATTTAATTGTTACATAGTCCCACGCTAATTTTATAACGCCGCACGACGCTTCGACTTCCTGGATTCTTGAGCTGTGAGCTTCTATGACTATGACTAATTTAAGAATAATTAGGATTACAAACGTACATATTAGTATCATCATATATCAATCGACGCTGGATAGTTCATTTTTTTAAACAAGATCCTCATGACATGTAGCTTTATTTCCTAAATACCTGCTAAAATTATGAGTTTGTAAGTACTAGACGGAAATAGTTAATCAATTGTACGGCTTTGACTAGATTTAATTTTATTAACTCCCGACGCAAAAAAAATGGTTGTTATAAGTTTGACCGCTGTGTCTGTCAGTGGCATCATTATCTTCTAAACGGAGGGTCCGATTTAGATGTAAGTTTTTTTAATCGGAAGCTAGTTTATTCCAGGGGGTTCTTGGCTATCTTTTATTACAATCTAATTAGCCGTTTTTGAGATATTGCGCTATGAAATGACCATGTCAGGGATTTTTGTTTCTAATCTTAGGTTATTTAATATTGTTTTAATAATCATTGTCCTGTCACACATAAAGTTTACCAAATTGAATCTCTGTACAAATACTGAGGTATTTGAAGCTAAGAGAGTCCATTAGGTCGTCAAAATAGTAAAATACGCATCGGACGCAACTGATCATAAATTTTATATGAAAATTGCCGGTGATCCGACTGACTTGGAACAGTTAACGCACTATACCTACCTACCATACAAAAAATACAAAGTATGTATGTTGCGATCTGTTCGATATTAACATGCGGACGTTTTGCTTGACAAATTTCTGTTAGCGTAATTAATTATTGTTTGTTTTACAGTTTGACATAATGACATGAGATCACCTCGAACAGATGTAATATTATTAATCATTTTTGTATTTACGGCAATTCAATGCAATTGTCTCTTTAGTTCAAACACGTTTCTGAGCAATTATTATACTACTACCTACTAGTTCATTCACAATGAGTTAACACATTTCAGAATAGTTATTAAATTCAAGCCGATTGATTTGTCAGACTTTAAAATTTTCATAAAATATTGTTTTTTTTTTTGATAAAATGACGTTTAATTTCCAGGAGCTCCTGAAAAACAAGAAACTGCGAAATCAACTGCGACTGAGAGACCGTCAAACAGGAAGAGCAAGAAGCTAGCGTCATGGTCGAACAAGGCGGAATTCAGCCACCCCTGGTTGCTGAAGAATCTCAAGGGTCATCCTGGCACTGTACTCCACATGGACTTTTCTGCGAACGGAAAATTTATGGCGGCTACTTGCGATGGTAAGTGTCTTAAAACACTTCTAATCGATATAATATACACAGCTTTTAAACTAACAAAACGCTATAAATGTCCATATAGGCATAGTAGTTATAATAACCACAGCTGTCCATTCCGCGTAGCGATAACGTACTTACCAAACTTAAGCGTAAGTATTCCCTTTATTTCATGTGAAATTAAACAATGTACCGCGATGTATAATTAATTATCCTTGTTTTGCGGGTTTTTACTAGACCAATTCAAAATAGGGATTTTCAATATCCCATCCTTTTCTGTGTTGAACACACCTTTTATCCTCATACTGTGGTTGTTATAATAGTTATAGAATGTAAGCATCATTTCATAAAAAATTGAGGTAAGTGATATATATTTGCACATGATTTAACAAAAAGAGGTTCTGAAATAAAATACTTGTTACTATGTTAGTATTTTTGCATGTGTACCATAGGAACATTATTAACATTGTTACTCGTTTATCTTGCCACTCTGATCTTTACGTGATTACGCAAAGGTACATTATCAGTAAACTTGGAACTATCTTGTCATAAAGATTAAAGCTTTGTTATATTTTGAATCATTATTTTAAACTTACGTCAATAGACAGTTCATACTGACTGCATCGACATGTGAATCAAACTGTAGGTAAAAAAAGGTCCGAGTGGTAGAGTATACCTTTAAAATTGGTGGAAATCGTCTTGCACTTACACAGGATCTGGCATAAATTATATTTACCAATAAAAGAACAGGCATGTTTACCACCACTTTTGAAACGATAATTAACAAGTGAGTAAAGTTGAATTCCTTGTGGAGCCATTTTCGTAACACGTATTGTTTGCAAGGTTTTCGCGAATCTGCCACAATTAAAATGAATCACTGGCCAAATGGCTGCACAAGGAAGAGCTCAGGCCCAAGACCTTGTGCGTTTTTGTCCCACTCAGCCACGCCACTGTTATGTGTAATTTGGAGGTCCTCAGGTCGATGCGATATTGCGCCAAGGCTACTTCTGTAAAACGCCTAGCCATTAAAAAAACTAATGAATGAACACCCTGAATAGTAGGAAGTAAACTAGTTGCTAGGCAGACGAGTTTTTATAGATGTGAGGTACCCATTACAACCCGTAAATCTATTAGTATTATCACAGAATAACTAATAGTAGTACCTACCTATTATGTATACGATATTATTATTATTTTATTACCTACATTATATTTGGTACAATAGGTGTGTCAGATCAGAGCTTAAAAATTCATTCAGATTAAGTTTATGACGTGAATTCTGATGATTCAATTTCGTGGCCTACTTTAGAAAACGATATAACAATGACCTTTACGTTGACATTTCCAACAATAGCGGAACGTTAGTTGCGGAAATTTAATGAATTACAGCAATCTGTTAATCATTTAGTGTGATCTAACTACGTTTAGTTACCGTTGTCGCTATATGGGCAGATCGGTGTGAAAAATCAGTTTCCCGCTCTAGTTGTGGCAGTGCAGCGGTCGCGTCGCGGTCACGTGCTGCGCGGGCGCCGATAAGCTTCCTAACCGGAATGATCGGCGTGATACTGGGGTCGCTCACCTCGCCGAAACGTCTGCGACCCTGTTTTGCCTTTTGTTTACCATAACTAGGTTGAAATATAGAATAGGTTATTTGTTTAATTAATACCATTTAATACGAGTTTTCAAACGCCACGCACCTCTTGTCAGTCGTATGATCTAGTCCATATTTTATGGTTCGTTTAAATTTTCGAGCGATACAAACCCTATTTTCGGTATTGATATTTAATACGTTACTGAATACCAATTAGTAATTAAATTTTTTGATAAATTTTGCTAATCTTACGTTCTTATTCTGATTTTCCCGAGGTTTTGTCGTCAGCGAGGAAAAAACACCTAATATTTAGTAAATGATACAGTAATGATATAACCAATTATCAGTCTTTATTTGATAATAAAATATAACTGACGAAACTAAAGTTGAATGCTTCATAAGGCTCATTTCTTTCAATGTCGGGTCCTGATTTAATTTGAAATATCATATTCGACCAATTTGTGCGTCTTTATTTGGCGTTCAATTTTGAATAATTTCCAACGTGCGTCGTACTAATGTCGATATTTTCTGACAGTACACGTGTGTTGTGTGATAGAGTTTTTGTTGAAAATAAACAAACTAAGCCTACAATTTTTCAATAGCAGAAAGGGGCGAACTCTGTTAGCTTTGCTAATAATGCCGCGGAAAATATTAAAGTGGACTTATTTACTGCATTGCTTTCTATGTACATACATTTTTTTTCCCAGTTATTAATAGATAAGACACGCGTATGCTGATATTATATGTAAGAGTTGTAGGTACTTTGGTCAGTGAAGTCCATAATAATTTTATTATGGAATGAAGTACTGTGGATTTAAAATAACATCACGATTTTATTTGCTGACAACTTCACTCGCTGCTTATAGACCTTTTTGTACGCGTTGAATTCGTTTTTGACCGTATTTAAAAAGTTTTGTAAATAAATATAACCGTAGACGTATGAAACTCATTTAGAAACGTAGACTTAAGAAAAAAAATGTTACATTATTCATCGTAGTGAATCATAATGATAAGTGCATAATTATTCGCTTGACCGTGTGTCAGGGAAGCAAAAAAAACCTACAGACGAAATTAAGACCCTTTCTGTGAAGTTCACCACCACATATCAACTTAATTTAAAAAAAAAAACACATTTACGCAGCTGATATTGTAAAATTGACAGGAAGAAAGTTAAGTTGTCAGCAAATCAATCCCAAAGCCCGGTTTATACCTGTAAGAAAAATCTTGCAAGTTGCATTACATAGCGGCGGTCGACTGATCACTTTATACTCGTTCGCTTTACGGACTCGCAATGTAATGCAACTTGCGCGATTTTTATTGCACCTCTAAACCAGGTTTAATGGCATTTGAACGTGTAGTAATGGGAGGTCCAATGAATACGCTTTAGGGCTGTTTTTGTACATAGTTGTAATAATGTTGAATTGAAGTATAATATTAGCATGCTCGTGTCAGATTCGTCTCCATGAACTAAAATAATTTCTTTGCTTACCCGCGACCTTATGATAGCTAAGTTTATTTATGCAAGATATGCGCGTTCATGCAGTTTCTTACCTCCACACTGTAAGAACACACACAAACCCATATATCACCACCACCACACATTAGCTATCATAAGGTCTCGGGTGAGCAAAGAAGTTCTTTTAGTTCATTGATATGTACCTCCGCAAAGTAACGCCTGATTCAATAAAGATTCGTCTCCATCTGAAATGAAATATGTAATTAGCGAACAAATAAACGATATTATTTATGTAGAGATGGTTATGGTCGGGCAGAGTTGGCGACGAGGACACTAGCCCGGGTCGCGCGAAGGTTACACTTTACGCGTCATCGCGCCTTGTGGATGTATCTACTTAACCGCTGAATGTTACTGCCGCCACCGGAGTCAATAAGTACTATTGTATTTGCTTACTCGCCGTGTTACTGTTCCTATTAAATCCAATTTTTCGCTACGTACCTACTAGCCAAGTTCCATGATAGATTTATTCGCTTCCAAACCGCGCAAAGCGTCAAGCTCAACTAAGTTTTTCTATATGTTTAATTAACTTAAAAATTATTCTAATTCGAGCGATATGGCGTGGCAGCGGATACCGTTGCAATTGATTTAACGGCCTAATTTTGTAATTGTTTCCGAATGTATTTTAATGAATTATCAACGCTAAGCTTATTTTATTTATTATAGTTGAATGAGTGGGATTCAATCATGAAATTCGATGTTTTTTTTTTTCAAAATCCATTCATTCATGTTTCTATCGATTTAAGGTGTTGGTAGAGCTAAATACGCATAATTTTGATTTGTCACTTTGCTTATTGTTAGTTGCATTTTAATTGCGGTGTCTTACAGTTTTTCTATACCAAAAAATCAATTTTCTATTATTGTAACATTGCTATTAAATAGCCTTGTAACATGACAACGATCGTAAATATCAAGTTTTTCTTAAGAATACATATTTCATATAATGAGTATGAAATTGAAAGAAGCAAGAAGTCACTACAGGACAGAACGCGCTGAAGTGTAGTTATTTGCTTTTTGGACTCCTATTATTATATCATGCCGCGACAAAATGACTACAAATCTTTGAATTCGAAATTGTCTACTGCCCGTGACAAATTAGGCATCAATTGCAAAAATTAGGACAAAACTTTTAATTCTCTACACCATAAATTGGGTAAACTATAACCATGTGAATTATAGTTTCTGTATTCAATTGTATGTATAATAGTTAGTAAACGTGATTCAACTTTTGGTTTCATAAAGTTCTTCCTTGCCCGCGACCGTGTTATGTTATGCATTTTTTTATTCTCCGGTTTCACAATGAGCATTCGCATTATGGAGTTACACCTGTGCACGCAACACGGGCAACCAAGCAAATGTCATAATAATGCTTGTATTTCTTCTTACAGCGCCGACCTAAATCATTGGTATGTATGTTATAGTTAAATTTTACAGTATAATTTAAAACTATTCGAATATTCAATTTGGTGAAGGTAGAACCTTATACAATAGATCGTAAAATATTATGATTATATGAGCTGTTGGAAACGCTTTTTGGCGTCGTCGCCGACCTCTGGGTTGATGGAATTCATTGCCGCTAGAAATGCACTGCATCACGACTTCTGATCGATCAAACTAATTAAACGAATTAAACGCAAAAAGTGCTAATGAAAAGCGTAAATTGAGGTTAAATTGCAGTATCGTCCTGAGCACATAAGTGACTATTAAAGGTCGCCTTAGCTTGGTTAGGAATCAAGCTGTTAGAATCTTCATTGAATTCAGAGGAGCTCACGGATATTTTAGTATGTTATATTAGGTAGGACGACAAACTAACTGGTTTTATTAGACCTACTTTAATTTATTTGATATGGGTAATAAAAAAATTGACTATTTATCTTCTACCTTTAAACGAGCAATTCTTGTATATATTTATATATATATCGGAGATATCGGAAACGGCTCCAACGATTTCGATGAAATTTGCTATGTAGGGGTGTTCGGGGATGATAAGTCGATTTAGTTTGGTCTTATCTCTGGAAAAAGGCTTGGTACAGAGTTTTAGTCCGGCCGGAGCTCGGTCGCCCAGATATTTCATTTTAACGCGTATTCTGTACCTATATTCGAGATAGTACCATAGTAAAAGAGGACAAGTAAGTCCACTTCGACCCTTTAGGAGACTTAACTGCCTAGCCTACTCCGGCGCGAACGCTTAGGGTTGTCGACGTCTATTTTAGATTAATTACCTACCGTCAAATAATTTTACTACGAAAGTTAACTTAAAATTGTCTAATTTCTGTGTCTAGAGAAACCAGACAGATTCTTTGCCGATATATTATTATTATTATACTAAATTTAAAAATATTTATAAATTCGCCGAAATGGTGATGACGACTATATACATACTACTCATGTTTACCTACACTACACATATATACTACTAATTTACAACTATACCTTATACGTACAAAAAATATGTGAGTACGAGTAAGCGAGGTGATCATCTCGCGAAGCGAGCGCAAGAAGAGCGAACTAAAACCGAAACGTACGGCACCGACGGCAGCGCAGCCTTGACTTAAGATAATTTAATCCTCCTTAAATTATCAGTGTGAGTGTGCGTACCGGCGCCAACCGGCGCGCACGTATTTAAGCAGCGCGATGTACTTTTGTTCGTAGTGAACTTACTTGTCCTCTTTTACTATGATAGTACCATCAGAACTGGACGGTTGCCTTGACATCCTTGCAAAGTATCATCTCCGAGTGCTGAAGTACTTCGATCTAGTAGTTAAGACGATAAAGATGTTCGGGCAGACATCAAAGACAACGAATGCTTCAATTTCAGTTAGTACTTTTACGACAGAACATACTTAAAAAGAGCAATTAGGTACATGTTAGGGAAAAATAATTATCACTTTATCAGGCATCAACGCATGATTTAAAGCCTTATTTTTCTAAATAGTGGTTTTAAACATTCTGTCTGGTGATAGCAGGTTGTTAAGTAATCTATAATTTATCAAAACTTAAATTCAAGTTAATTCATCGATGTTTAACATAACTATGAAGTGTACGTGGCTGCGCCACTAGCTTTGATTATCACAAGATAAAACACGTTTCAATTATATTTCTTAAGCGATAAGATATCCGTACAGAACAAATGCTAACAGATGTTGGCGAATAGTTAGTTAAAATCTAAACTATATTTGAATAATCTCTTATCTTAGGATATTACATGGGATTTTTATCGCGCGTCATCCCATCAGCATTTGTTGGCATATCGATCGATCGACAAATATGCAAGCAGGTAAAAGCTTTATCCAGAAAGATGTCGGCATTAGTGTTTTTTTCGTGAATAGATATAGGTAAGTAATTATTTAGTTTTATACGGTAGTGATCCACTTCAAGTGTTGAGCATATAAATGAAATACAGTAGGGCGATTGTTTACAAACACACTGTTGGGGATTGGAAATGCTAATAATGTACCACAGCAGCACAACGACTTATATTGGCGTCATAACATATTATAATAATAATTTTAAATTCAGTAAGGTCAGACCACTCAGTTACTTAATTGAAACTATAGTACATTTGGTTAACTTAATATTTCCAGCCTGTACAATGTTTGGACGATGGTATCACAGCATGATGTAAACTCAAACGTTTTGGCGCGATGACTGTGTATTTCCTGGTTATGTGATAATTACAAGTTTGCTCGTCGTTTATTACAGATTTGTTTCTCGAGATCATAATTACAATTGATGGCTGTACAGCCACCATGTGGGTTTGCAATGATTTATTCAGACGACGACTCTACTAATATACTACAACTCGGAAAGTAAACAAACAGTCATGTGTCATCTGAATCTTTTTTTACCCATGAGCGCTGTTGCCTGACGTCTCGCCGAGAAACGTGTGTTTTGTTTAAACATTAAAAAAAATGATTTTGTCTAATTAGTTTTTTTTGCATGTATTTGATAACTGATACGGGTAATAGAACCTAATGAAGACTGAATGTCAAGGTAAAACTCGTTTTTTATTATGCACGATCGTTCTCGTAATAGGATGGTTACGTGTTATTAGTTTTAATTGTGTTAGAACTCGACAAACGATAAGAAAATCATAAAATAATATGTAATAAGTCATGTTTTCTTCGAAATATTGTTTTATTTCTATGTGTAACACAATATTATCACGAAGTTGGATGGTATGAGGTGTGAGCTAAATACGACTTTCCGCAAATTGTTTTTTTTTGATGAAGAATCGAATAGGATCTCAACTGTTGTATGATTCGATTACGCTTAGTCATGTTAAAATTAAATTTCATGAATGCTGTCGGGTGTTCGATAAAATAAGATTAAGATCAATAATCGTTAGTTCAATACAAATCGATACGCAGTACAGGATAGAATCGGGTAAAGTCATACCAAATCGATATGAGATCAGCGATGACGATGGTCGAGCCTTAAGGTCAACAATAAAGTAAGGTTCTGCACCTACTTGCGCCATCGTAATAATAAGCATGAACCTGAATGACTTGTTATCATATCACTGAACTTTTATTTTGTACGTTTTGTTTTCGCTGCAAATTTGCACATCCTGTTTCGCTTTATCTTGATCTTAGATATAATTCTTTATACTTAGTATCATTTTTGCGTCATCGATTCATAATACGATTTCGTAGAGCCCTAAAGAAATATTATTACACATCGGTATATTTTTGGAATTCGATAACCTAATTAAGAGAAACATGAGTACACTAGTGAGATAAGACAACACGTTTTGAATTGCGACTTCGCTTATCATTTTTTTTAAACATATGACTGTCTACCCTTCCGCATCAGATGTAACTAGCAACACAGTCAAGCATAGCATTGAAACATTCAGTTCGTGTCCTATTTAATGAACCACTAAAAAGCCGCATGGTAACTAGTAACGTAATAACAATCACAGAGATAGCAAATGTGCTATGTGTGATGGAACATGAGAGTGTGTAGTGTCGTGTTGGTAGAGCCACCCATTTTTACAAGCTTCTATTTAACTTGCAATGTCCGGTCCGGTTTACCTATGTATGTGCGGGTCAAATCTTGCAAGTTGAATTTGACCCACTTCCAGTAGTTGGATTGACTTAAAATTTGGCATACTTGTAAATCCCGTGACAATACAATAATCTCTGCTAGTGACATCCTGATGGTCCAGTCAGGAGCGTCTCCGCAGAAAGTAAATCCTCAACGGTTAATAGTATAGACTTGAAACATACGAAAATTTAATTTCAAGATAGCTGGCTTAACACATAATTTGCTATGTAGATTAATATGTTTATTGTTTATTATTAAGGGCCTTCTGTATCGCCTTAGGTTTTACTCCTGTAATGATACTGTAAGTGATGATAATGTAAATAAATAAATTTGGATGACAATGCACGTACAGTCAACAGAAAGAACAGTCAGCAAAAAAGCTTGTGTTTAAATGATTTTTTTAACAAAAAAAGTTTTTTAATGTGACTGAGAGTGAAAATGTTCATGATAGTGATACATTAATTAGTGGATACATTAATTAATTTTCAAACTGAGCAGGGACGTTGTTGAATATAGAATCTTCTTCTATTTTAAGTGCTACATTCTTGACAGAGTGGTCCTGGTCGTCGGTTGAGGATTGGTATCTTATTCTGAACCTTCATAACTGTTTTATTAGGAAAATAGAGTTTGTAGTTATCATTGTGATGCTGCTAGTTGGCGCTGCTATCCACAATCACACCTCAGATTATCCCTTAGTCTCTTTTTATGACATCCCTGGGAAGCACTATTAGGTCCGTTCTATTCTCAAACTCGCCAAATGCATGGAATATATATCTAATCATGGAATATACTCCAATGACTTGTGTAACAATTTATAAAATCCCACCGGCTATATTATGTTCTTACATGCCCAGCCCATAGTGACTAGTAGTTATTAACTCTCTATGTTGATGACTGGTTGTGCTACGGATTTCCTCATTTCTGATTCTATCACTTAGAGAAACTCCCACTCTCGATCTCAGTGAAAGAATAAAGAATCGCAATCGTCCATTATCAAAACTTATCACGATAAACAAACGTAACGCTGAGAACGTCTTCAGTATCCTTATTCATGAGAACAGTTAATTTTATAAAATATACAAAATGTCTATCTCGATTAGTTTTCTTCATTTGTATGCGTAGCCTGTGTGTGACCTTCCATTGTTTGTTTGTGTAAATAGGGGGCGTTTAACACACGGACATGCTAATTCGGTTCGCACGAGCGCAGTTTCCGTGGATGCTGTGCCAGCACTAACTGAAAGCGAAAGGAGATATTTTTAAATAAAAGATTTTCTTGTCGGAGCGGAGCTGGACTTTTGACAGTTCCGCTTGGCAACAATCATAACGTTACGAAAGCGTAGCAATGAGGGCTATCGTTTTTTGTCTCACTAGATGGCGCACTGTTGCGTGAGGTTTTTAAGTGTGGCTTTCAGAGTCTGTTATTACGGGCGTTAAAACAAAGTTTAGATTAAAATCATATTTAATACACCTTAAAACCGTACCATAAAAATATCCAGCAACCACAGTGTTGCTTAATCCCGTTTTGTTCGGAAAAAAAGGGAGGACAAAAGTTTCCGAAAGACAAAACTGTCTCAAAACACAGACATTCATTGCCCCGTAACGCATAATTGCCATAATTAATTTCAGGTAATGCAAAATATTCACAAAATTATTCTAATTATAAATAAACCCGCATAGCTTACCCAAAATCTATGAGATTTGACATTTCGGAGACCTCACGCTACACTAGCGCCTCTAGCGGCGAATTCATTCACGATAGCCCTCATTGCAACTTGTTATTATTAGACGAACATTATGTCCGAACAGCGAGTCGCGAATGATATAGTAGGTAACGAAAGCTTTACGGTTTGCTCCTGGAATGCAATCATAATTTAATCTTTTAAAAATTCATATGATTGTTTTTTTTCAGTCTTTTGAGGAACTACAAATTAATCTAAATATAGAATCTTAATTCCAAAGTGAAATTAAAAATATTTTTACAGTATATGTACTTTATACGTATGTAAATACGTAAGTCACACGACTGCACGTACAAATATTAACGATACAACGTTATCAAGTCGGTTCATTAAATAAATCATGAGGGTAATTGGTCATTTCATAAGAGTAAACGCGGAATTACTCTTTACAGACTTTGTTGTGTGATATAACCCCAAGCCATTGGATAAAGTGATATAATGTATGCGCCGGCGCTGCGGTCTGGACTACTTTCTCTCGAATTCGGTCGCGAAAGTTGTCTCGGGCGCACTTTCTTAGTTCACAATCTGCAGTGCAAATAAAAATCGCAACTTAGCGGTAAACCACTAAATATTGAATGAACAAAAACACTCTTAGAAAACCTTTACAATAATTTATTTATGCTTTCAACGCTGATTTTTCGGTAAATTACAGGAAGTGTTTTCATGTTGTGATCTGATTCGAAGGACCATCGAATATAAAATCCACGTAAGACGGTTATAAAACAAAATAAATAATATATGTACCTAGTATAATAAAAGTAGTAGAGCGTGATGTTAAATTGACCTGACCGACTACGCGTCTGAGATGAAACATTTATAGAAGTTTTTATAGAGACATTTTGATAAGGAGTATGTACATATTTTCTACGCAGTTAGTTCCTTATAGATAAATCATCTGAGTTCTCATCTATTTAAGAACTGTCATTGTGACGTTTTATTGCCCAATCTTGCGCAACTACCTTAACGTTTTGAGATATATTTTTTACAGCTGATAGCCGAAGATTTCTTGCTACAAAGTGACGTTACTCAATGTTTCCGATAATCTCAAACAAAAGCAAAGTGAAGTTATCTTGCAGTATTGTGACATAATGAGCGTTATCTTTTAAAACAACCGATATCAATTTATTTAATATCGATGATATAATTATTATAATTCGATAGTAGTACCGGAATGTACCATTGGTGTTTCGTAGTATTTTGCTTTACGTATAAATTTAGCGAGTTACTGTAATCGGAGGCAAGCGTTGGAAAGCTCGGTGAAATGCCAGCGCGGGCGCAGCGCTGGTTAACTGAACGGGCTAGTCAACTTTCACCAGTAGTGCATCCAAAGCCTGCACTATTATGTACACGCATAATTCGGCTTTTAGAACTTACTATTTCCGTTTAAACTTCGAGGTATTTATAAATATTGACGAAGTAGCCTATGTTATAAACGCGAAAGTAATTCTGTCAGTTTGTCTTTTGGATATGGGATTGTGTTTATCCCGGAAAATTGAACAGTTCCCACGAGATAAAGATAAACCAATTCTTGCCAGACAGAGTCTGGGGACAGCATTTCCGGAGAAAACGAGCATATCAGTCTGAGAGGGCCGGCAACGCACCTATACCCCTCGTGGTGCGGTTGTCATTGGGCGACAGTGATTGCTTCCCATCAGATGACGCGCATGCTCGTCTGTCCCCTTGAATTCGAGAATCTGAGAAGAATATAGGTAGTATAATTATTTATCTTGAAATGCGTAGTTCTCGCGGGATAGCGATAAACGAATTCTTGGTGCATGGATGGAGTCGCGGTCAACAGCTCATTATATCCTATAATTTTCCCGTCATTAAATTACAGTTCCAAATGTTTTGAGATTTTCCTAGCTTAACGTATTATCTGCTACATAATCAAACAAACGGCTCGAATCTTAAATATGCAATCAATAATAATAACATTTGGCTTGCCTCGTTGGTTGACTTTGAGACGCGGAGTTCAATAGCATTTAAAGACAACGACCTCCAAGTTCAACTGTTTTGTTGGTGACACCCAACCAAAAAGCTAGAATGAGTTTGGCATTATAAGTTTCTTGACTCCCAGTCGCCAGTTTTGATTGGAAAAATATGTTAATCGAGTAACTGTTCTATTTTAGATGTGCGTACAACTAATTCCGCAAGCCATACGTTATTCGTTATTTCATTATTTTCGTTCTAGTTTTATGTGCACGGGCAGCGTGTTATTTTTTTTTTCCATTTTAATGAGAGAAGTTAGTCTGGTTTGTACGTAGTCGTGCCTTAGGAATGCGATCCCGAGGTACCTAAGTACTTGTCCTACGAAACTTCGCAAAGGCAACTGACCATTTATGTCGACGACATCATTTGGCGCCGTTTACCAGATCTACAATTAAATTCAAGTAGATATACTGAAATATCTTAACTGTGTTACATCATTCTCTTTGATTGTGTACAAATACTTTGTGGTAATTTGGTAAGTTTCCGAATTGTCATCAATCCATTAAGGTTATCTACAATATGTTGACCAACCACGTTAGATATTAGATACAAAGTTAAAATTTAGTTATAATGTTATTGATAGTAATCTATATACATATAATGGTTGTTATTTAGAAAACATTTCCCAATGGCTACTAGAACATGCTCATTGAAATATCTCTTAGTACCTATTACAAAAACACTAGTTACTGTAGTAGCTCCTATTACAAAACAAAACAATAGTATTGGCTAGTCAACGATCTACGAGTGATAAATTCGAAACGTACGCCGCTACGTTAGTCAGTAACTACTCTATAATCATAACGTTAACGTAATACGATAGTAATACGTTTATGTTCATTTCTACCACGTGCTGCGTATTGCGCGTCCGTTCTCTCCACGTGGTTATAATTTGTTTATTTTATACATAATTTACGCATTTAGTTCGGCTGCAAGCATTCAAAGTGTATAGTGCAGTTTTATTTTTATTTGTCTTAGAAAAGCTGCAAAATATTTGTTTTTTAATATTCTTATGTTTTTAATGTAGTATAATGCCCGGTGTAAGTAAACAACATTTAATTAGACTTCTTCTACGAGTTCACAACGCCATCTATGATCCCTCTTGGTTATTATGAAATCAGCGCGAGTGACTAAAGTGCACCGAGTTAAAATCAGCGTGACACAGATGGCGCCTCCGTACCTACTGAGTTCTAACAATAGCGTAAAATTACCTAAAGAGATGTTCTTTTTTTAGTGGTTTCTCATTGTGATTTTCGATATAATGGTTGAATTTATTATTGAAAAGTACAATAATAAATACTTAAAATGAACTCTGTTGCTTAATTAAACATTTTCTGACGGCAAATGTAGTTTCAAAATAGGTGCTAATTTATTGTTGTACGAATCAAGGGCATTAGAATTCATAAGAACCAGGAAAAGATAAACGTCATGGTCTTTGTCTTTGTCCCATTTAGCCGTCACCCTCGCGCGAAGGTCTGGTAACCGCGGAAGGCTCGCGACCTTCGCCGTTGCTCGGTTTTACATTTAACACGAGAATTTTGACAATTGTGTTCTTTAGGGTTCCTTAGAACTAATTATTGTTCAATGATTTTAAGCAGTTTCTTCCAAGATGTTATTAAAATGTGATAGTTTACGCCTTCTTCTTATTTTTATCGACATTTTAATCAAACACGTTTTAAAACCGTTTACTGTTTTTATGCAAACGATGTTTTTCTAAGGAGCAAAACAAACACAAAAACAGTAAACTAAGGAGTTTATATGCATGTTTCATCAATCTTTTTACGTAGTTAGCTTTAAAAAAAATTGTTCTCTCCATATTCTATCCTCATCATTTAATTTTCCGATTCCATTGCCATAATTTTATTTCATTAAAACTTACACGGAAGTTTAGTTAGTTATATTTAGGCATTTATTGTGTATGAATACTTAATTCTATTGATGTCATTTATATGCGCATACTGTTAATAAATACGCCTTTATCAGGGTGTTTTATTTTAATTTCATGTATTTTTGGCTATTTTGGACCATCGAAAATGCACATGACAAATATACTAAGTATAAATAAATTTATATGTTCCATGTTTTATTAACACATACAATGTCTCGCTTAATAACAATGGTGGCGGTATAATTTAAGATTATAAATAAGTTATTTTTATTGATATCTGTGACTGTCTCAATTGTAGCTTGTATATTCATAGAGCGAGTATTATCAGTTAATTATTTTATTAAACATCTTATCTATTCATTTCAATCAATGGAGTTCATTAAACTGGCGCTGTACTATCCTTTGCTAATTTATCTATTCTTTGATCAATACTTCTATCAATTATAGTTAGGAGTTATCTCTTTAAAAAAAAACTTTCTCAATGTTGTGTTAGGATTAGGATTGACCTTCCAACGTTCAAGGTAAATCCGACAATAGGATTTTATGATCACAATAAAATTCTGCAACAGTACGCCTGATTCAATTTTTAAAGATCAAAAAGTACGTTGACATTATTATTTCATAAACGTTGTTATTTAATAAACGAAAAGACCTAACTCTCGATGTAAAAAATATAATAAGCTATTATTGAAGATAGCCTTGTTTATCAGCGTTAATAAGTTGATGCATCGTAGGTAAAAACTAGATAGAAGAATGTAAATCTAGGTGAGTCTGGCACTAAAAGCGATACAAAATAAACAAACAACGATAACAAATGATAAACAAGATAAGAAACCAACAAAAGTTTTTATACCTACTAATTCGGTGATACACATTTTGCTTACCAAAAACCAAAAAGCAATGGTACCTATACCCTTGGTATATAGAATCAATGAAATACTAAGCGGGCGTTTTCAAAAACAAGTGTACAGTCAAGAACACAATTGATTCCGATCGATTAAAAAAAAGTGCCCAATTTTTCATACAAAATTTTGGGAGTCACTTTTTTCACGCCCATACGTACCTATGTGTATGAAAAAAAGGCGCAAAACTGTTTTTTTTAAACCATCGGAATCAATAGTGCTCTTGATTCTGAGTAGGAAAAACAATATTTTTACCAAAATTTCAAAAAAAAGAAAGGGTACACTTTTTTTTAAAAGGCCCCAGCACTAAGTTCGCTGCTCAAAAACATAATCAAACGAATGCGATGCGATACGTTATTGATCCTTACACATTTGATGAGTGTAAAAGTGTACTGATTAGCAACAGGTGCCAATATATCCTTTCTGTCGAAACAGTCATGGGCAACGGTAATCGTTTACTATCGGGCGATCCGTTCTCGTTTGCCCCCTATGCCATATAAAAAAAGTCAGTTAGTAACACGGCAGTTCGGCACAATTGAAGGTAAAGCATCCGACACGCTTGCAAAATCCTTGAACATTCAAGTTCACACCGTTACAGCTCAAAGCTTTCTAATACGGAAACGTTTAGTAGATTACTTTATCTTTTTACGCAAATTGAGTGCAGGCGTTTTAAAGTAAACAATCAAACGGTCCCGTTTGGAAATTTTCGAAACATTTACTAGTTTCTTAAGAGCAATGGCTGCAAGATGGCAGGGAGATGAGCTAGTGACGATAGTTTAACACCAAGACTCAGCTAACGTGGCTGTTGATAGCTTTTGCCTATTAGCATTCCATTCTTAATCTTATTAATGATTAACACGATAGCTTCAGCCAGTTCAGCACTTGTTTGGAAATTACGATCTTGAAGCAATATGTTTTTTAATTACTCTATCGTGCCAGTTTGTCTTTAAATTCTAATTAGATTTTAAGTCTGCAAAATAAGAACAATACGCACAATACAAGTAACAGTAACCTATATATTACTTGTATTGTGCTGTAGGTATAGGAACATTTTGTTGTTATTTATATGTACGTATTGAAAACATAGAATAAAACAGTTAAATACGGTACGTTTGACGGTATTTTATTTATTTTATAAATTAAAAATTCACAATGCCTGTTATCGAATAGAAAAACAATTTTTAAGCTACCTTTACAAATAACAAAGTTATAAAGGTTTGAAATTCAAGTTTTTTTTTGTTAGCTTTATTTTATAAATAGCACACGACACAAAACGGTTAAGGATATCATTTCTGGGTCAATATGAAACAACAACCTTTGTTTTGTTTATTTTTGACACTATGTTTAGTGCCGTATAAACGTGTTCAGTGTCACATGTTTAATTTGGAAACAAAAGCTACGTTGAATCCGTTATTTCCGCTTAAAACTGCTGTTAAATTATTTTAAAATACAAAAGTGTCATTTCCGCATCTATGCCTTAGTTTTCAAATTAATTTCATTCGTTTTTAAATTTAGTTCATAACAAACTCAATGGCAATGAAAGGTTGCGTCGAAAATAATATTTGGCCTTTACAGTTCTATTGCGATTTACAACATTCGCGTGACATTGTAATTTTTACTATGGTTACGTTTTATTTTTAATTTTTCATAAGATCTTGTGAAGTCTATCTCTTTAACAATATCGCGCTTCAATCATGCATTAGTAGTGATTAATCGATGTTCACGCGTCTATTTGACCAAACGAGCAAAGTTGAAGGATTTACTGAATTTGAACCAGTGATTTGAACACAATTGGTACTTAACAACTTGATACGCACATCAACGTGAAGAAGCTTTCAATTGTAATAATTGTCGGATAATGATTTTGACGCTTACATCTTGCGCAACATGACTTCAATCTATGCCTATTGTCAAACTTGACAACGTAGTTATCTTTGTCAGACCTCTATTGGATAATTTTTGTATCACCAAATAAGCTGGTTGGTTAGCATGTATCTCTTTCGTATTAGACTAATTAGAAAGAGAAATAATCATCACCGCACGAGTTGCGGACACTCATGCCTCGTCCAAAACTGCTGTAAGTTTTATATAAGGTAAAGTTATACAGATTTCATAATCGGTGATTAGACCCTCTCGAAGCGACACGCTGTTTGTGATCTCGCGGATTTTTTCAAGGTTTAAATTGTAAGACCTTCAGCCTTTTACATGAATGGCGATTGGCTAACATTCGTATACCTACAAACACACAGTTTCAAGTATTTCCGTTAGAAACTAGCGATTTAAACGTTGCAACAGCGAATTATGACGGGAGGGTCCGGACAAATAATAATAATTTCATCATTAATAACTTTTTGTTTTGCATTTGGATCATTTGTATAGGCTCTACATTCAAATTTCATTTTCAAATTAAGTATACATGACAATATACAAAATGTACACCAATCTCCCTAAAGCCGGTTCGTCTGGCAGCACTGTCGGGTAGCCAACCTATTGAAAACTAAATCTATATAAAAGATTATGTATTATGTGTTTCGTAAATTGATGTATATTTTTAAACGACAAGGAAAGGCATACCTAATATTTGCCTAGTGATTCTTAAAACCATTAAATTTGCTTTGAAAAACTAAACGATGACAATATATTGTATGTATTCTGTGAAATTTTAGTGTTAATTTTATCACACCCATACATAAACATGACCAGTGTAATCCAGCCAGAAATAGACTTTCGTAGAAATATAACGTCAAAGAAAGATGTCAATGATAAACAAATATTTTTAGCTAAGCAATAATCAGGTAGAGGACAAGGCGAGGCGAGCGACGTGGTGTTATTGCCCAAGCCGGCGGACACGGAATCCCCGGTCGGCGTAATGCCAACCCGGGCCACGTGTATTTTTATTGGACGTTGTAAAATATCCATATCAATATCAACAGAATACTCCATGACAAATCCGAAAGAGGTCCATATAGAGAACTGGCACTGTCAATAAAATTCTGACCATTTTTATAGCCTAGCATGCCGAATGGGACGAACAAACGGACCGATCAGCCGAATTGTATTGAAAGCGAATTAAAAAACCGTTTTGTATTTATCTTTGTGGATCTTGATAATAAACAAGTTATAGAATACCATCGAGGTAGAGTCAAAAAGCATTTTTGACATACCTATTAATATTACTAAGTACACTATTTATATTCTACAGATTAAAAGTCTCATAGATAATTTCTAAGTAGTATGTTAACAGTTCTTCCTTGTGAGGTGACTGCCGCTCTATGATGACACGTTCTCAGCCACTATTTTCTGCTAGAACAACCACCGGTATACGGTTTAGTGTATCGGTCAACGTCCTTGTATATTAACGAGTGTCGACGATATTCTATGCAAATTGCTAACGCGGACTCACGGAGGACCGGTCACGTATGTACACCAGACACAAGCAATTACGTGTTAATAGGTCCCAAAGACATATTAATCGAACATGCGCGTAATTACAAAGTTACAAATGATATAACTTGGGTGTAGATTTACCAAGGCATTATCTATACGGTTTATTGACCTCTGCAGATTGCTTGTCTACGCACTTCCTGCTTGAATTGCAATCTTGTAATGTCAAAGGTTAACGTCTCACTATATATACTCTCAAATGAAGTAAATTTCATCCGTTTTCAGTCAATGAATTGCTCCTAGTAATTACATACCACGAAGAGGTCAGCGACTCTTATTCTTGAAACATTTCTTAATCTTAGTATGATAAAGCTTGAATGAATTCAATAATCAATGTTTTTTCGTAAAATGTATTATTGTTTAGGTACAGTCAGTCACCAGCATAAATATCTGCCACAGCGGAACGTGCAAAAATATCTGACGTCCTTCCGGCCCTAGAAATAGAGTCGTATCAGATATTTATGCATGCTTGTTGTGTCAGATATTGGTGCCGGTGACTGTACCGCCAGCAAGGCACGTCATACATATCATCAGTCTATTTAGCATAATACAAATAAAACATTTAAATCAAAACAAGATAGAGGTCCAAGCATTTATTTTATAGGTGCACATTGAAGTTCTGCTGCGCAATATCGTGGCGTTGATAAACGGTCAATATAGGAAACATATGATGGCCGGTTCTAATCAGCGAATTACAAATAGGCTCACGGCTGGTGTGAGTGACTGCAACGATTAAAACTAATTATTCTAATCGTAATTAATATATTATTGTTTTCCGAACTTAACCTATACAGAAAGTTTTGATATCTTGGTTGAATGCAGACCTTACAGTTAAGTAACCTTGACAGTTGGATAACAATAGTAGTTTTCTTTGACTTGAACCAGGCAGGTCTGTGCTACATTTCTATTTACCGTATTAATCGCACAGATATAATAGTGGCTTATTGTAGGTATTCGCACCGAACAATAGTACAACAAGTCACCTGGATTGCAATAAACTAGGACAGCTCGTCATATGAGACCAAACCATTTACGCTAATATACTCGTTATGTTGGCAAATAATCAGTGCCCAGCACTCGTACGTAAACTATATAAAAGAAAGATAATTTAGTTATTGGTCGTCGTTACTAATAATATGTGTTCGAAAGTGAGTATGTTTATTTGTTAGGCGTTTAAGCTTAAAGTACTCAACCGATCGTGATGATATGGAGATAGTTTGAGATCCGGAGAAGTACACAGGATCGTTTTTATCCCGGAAAATTTAAAGTTCCCGCAAGCGCGCCCACGATACATGAATTCTCCGCAGACGAAGCCACGGGCAACAGCAAGTATTTATTATATAAAGTGATGACAGTTTTGTTTTTCTGACGTAGTTGGAACAAGGTATGCAGTATCGAACCAGACCTTTAATTATGAAAGAAAAGTCAACCGCTTTCCTAAATGGTGCGAAGCAGATTTCTTTGCCGGGCGTAGAATTGTGATTCTGTCTGACATAATTCTGCCCGCTCGATCATCATTGCCGGCGTGAGCACATGTTATTGATAAAGCTATAATCGTAAATCGACAGCATCTGATTATAGCTCTTCCTTTGTATACAATTGTCAAATTATATTCTCAAAGCGGCTTGTAAAACATCTATATTTAATTCTTGTCTCGTATAAGGTAGTATTGTGTGTGGATCACGAAGCTGTATCGCTTCGACTGCTGAGGACGTGCCCCGAAAACGTTATTTTTCCGGTTTAAGCACAGAATATATAATAGTACTAATTTAAGTATGTGCTCATTCTGTTTGGTTTAGTAGACCGTTACTTCAACAGTTGTCTGGCTATTAGTGACTATTTTTAGTGAATTTGATAAAAGCTAGGCCTATAACGAGTGTCATTTGGATTATTTATTATGTTATGCAGTCATGCACTTGGAACGGTAGAAGTTTTAGTTTTTTTTTTAGCTTCAGCGTTTTAATATATATTTTTTTAAATAGTGCTATGGACGTTAATTTATTTTACTAATTGTTTTGTCTAATTTATTATAAGAAATAAAAAAAGCACGAGCCAACGCAAAAGTAGTACGAGTTTTTCCCAAAAAGTTACGTTCACAGAATTAGCTAAATTTAACGTTACCCTTAATCTATTAGTGATTCATGCAAAAAGGTTTAGCTTGGCAAAGCGAGCTCCTTGACCCACTTAGAGCTTCGTCGTGACGGTGGTCGCCGCCGTCGGCCAATGATGTACAACTTTCACCAAAACAACCACGTCACGTGGCATTACGACCACGCAGCGGTTTCCCTTTTGTTTTCACAAATCCTTGAACAATATTTTTGACTTACAACTGGTACTATTTTAACGGTTGAACAGCGTGTACCTAACTTAAACCTTATGATTTGAATTATCTGGTCAAACATGTTTAAAGTGAATCTGGATACGTGATTAGATTTTTTTGTTAGCAAACTAGTATCAATCGATACTATTGCGATGTTCACACGCATGAACAGTTCCATTTCAAGGTCTTCTGTACTTGTGGGCTGGGGTACCTGACTGGAGTTAAAGTTCCGGTACTCTTTGGCTCACCGTGGCCCACTGACCGCGATTTTTCTGGAACACCAGAAGTGGGCGTTTATTCTTACACATCACAGTATATTGGGCTTCGGATGCTTTGATGATATCCCTTGAGGCAATCAAACCTATTTTATTAGCAATCGGAAAAGAGGCTATAACTCACTTTTAATCGCACAATGACACAGTTTCAAGCTTAATTATTTAAAACTACGTGTTAAATTGGTGCCTATTAGTAATAATAAATAAGTAGAAGTCACTTGGCCTAATTTAACAATGTACTCAATAAAAATAAAGCTTTGGTACTCGTACTCATGGTATGTCTGACTCATGATAGCAATGAGTAAATATGAGCTATGAGCCATTTTAATGCGTAATCGGCTTTTACTGAACTGACCTACAATATTTGCGAATATTGTCGGACAAATGGATTTTAAAATTTCTCGACGTGGTAAATACCACGTACATTTTAATACCACGCTTGCTACGATATACCTAGTAACCGTGCCAACCCCATATTTGAGTGAATTTGACTTTGGCTAAAGCAAAATTTGGACTGGACGTCTTCATCCTATAATATCCTACTTTATGTGAATAATAGCCTTAATCCTCGGCTTCGCCCTCGCCCGTATTAGAAATAGCTTAATGCCATGTTAATTAAACTGTTGTATTATGCCCGTGCAATTTTTGAAATATACAACGACAACAGTTTACATAAACGATTAATGTTACCATGGCAACGCAATAAACAAGTGTCTTAGAGTTTGGCCTGAAAAAGGTTACGTGTGTAACAATTTGAACAACAATTTGACAACGTTCGCTCGCACAACGCCATCTACTGATTGTAAACGAAGTTAACACGTCACGTAATCTTGAGAACTGAGGTACGTCGTCACCGTACTTGGACAGTGCCCTCTATCTATTCTTGTTTAAACTTAAAAAAATATCCCACGGGAACGCATTACCGGGATATCAATTATCTTATATCACAATCCAGATTATTGTCTATCTGTACGCCAAGTTTCGTGTAATTCCGTTCAGCCGTTATTGCGTGATTGAGTAACAGGCATCTAAACATCCAAACATCTTCACAAACTTTCACACTTATAATATTAAGTAGGATAGGATGTGTCTGTGTGTTTTTACTCTTTCATTTAAAACGGCTGGACGGACAGATTGGATGAAATTCGGTATGTAGGAAGCTGGACGTCTGGAATAACATATAGGCTACTTTTATTAACTACCAGCTGTTGTCCGTGACTCCGTCTCCGTATAATGCGTTTAGTGCTATCCCGTGGGAACTGTGCAAATTTCCGGGATAAAAACTATCCTATGTCCTTCCCTGGGACTGAAACTTTTTAGACGTGATGAAGTAACAAACAGACTTACATAATTTCTCATTTAACTATAATATTAGTGGGAAATATAAATAAGATTACACATTTTGCTTGAGTAAAAAGCGGAAAAGCCGGCCTCGGAATCCCAGTGGCTTGACTCTTGACCAAAGCAGTTCTATTTCCGAGTTTTCGATATTTTAATTTGTAAAATTATGTTTAAATAATTGTCAGAACAGAAACAAGAGAAGACACGTTATGAAAAGATAAAAGAGCCTAAACCTAAAATTAACCTAAATACTAAAAATACACATACATATAAGTACATAGACATACATATACGATATAGATATACGGTACATACAATAAATATTAAAGCAGCGTTTCCACCAGATGTGCGAGGATGTGTTGCGAGGAATATTTTTTTTCATTAACCAATAGAAACGCTTTATTTACCTCGCCTCGCTCCGCTCAGCTGTTTCCACCAGAGATGTGCTGTGCGAGGATGTGTAAATGAAGCGTTTCTATTGATTAATGAAAAACACATCCCTGGCAACACATCCTCGCACATTATTAGTGGAAACGCTGCTTTAGCTCCGCAGGGTATACCATGCGCCATATAAATCTGCCTAAAAGTTCATTACTTAATACTCAGTTTTGACGTATTTTTGAGATATTTTTTTATGCGACGTCTTTACGTTACTCCCGGATTGTGTTCGAATCGCTTAACGGTATAGTGCCTATTCAAGTATTGGAATTATACCTTTATAGTTTTTGTGGTACAAGTCTCGGCAATGAACTTTTAGGCAAAGTTAGGCGGCGGAAGGTATAGTACGAGTAGGTAACCGACTGCTGCTGCATTATATTATCCACATTCATCTACTAATACTTATTTTAACTATCCTTCATGCCTGTTGAGATTTTTGCCAATTTTCCCAGAAAAGTGTTTTAATCTTTTTTTTTCTCAACAAAATACGTGAATAGAACGGCTTTGCTTGTAGTTTTGTCTCGAGGATAAGAAGGGTCGAGTTAATGACTATAATAAAATTAAACCCCTTAATAATGAATGCGGCGGGTTTCTGTATTGGAGGTTGGTATCGAAAACAATAGAACCGAAAGTGAATGCATAGTTAAAAACCTTTTATCCCTACCTATTTAGCACTAAAAATATTCGAAGAATTTGAACATCCAATTCATCCTACAAACCATTGTTTATAGTCAAAATACCACGCACAGGACTTATCACACTAACACACACGAGTAATATTTACCTCGACGTTTCGGAAACATTACAGTGGCCGTGGTTTGATAATTGAAATTTAAAAATCCATACTATAGTTTAAAAAAAGTCACTTCCCGCCGTCTGACTTTTAAGTTTTAAACTAAGCGACAAATTTAAATACAGTGTTCACTATCAGTTACTTAGATGATTTATCACGAAATGTTTAGGTATAATATATGATACAATTTTAGCGACACGCGGCTTCGCTAAGTTTTTGAGAAATGGATTTAAAAAATGTGACCTTTTTTTGAAAATGATGGCCGTGCGAAGCGCTAGTATTATAATTGCGAAAGTGTGTCTGTCTGTTACCTCTTCACGCTTAAAACGCTGAACCGATTTAGATGAAATTTAGTATAGAGATAGATAGATTTGGTGTAGTATAGAGTTCCGTGGAAGGACATAGGGTAGTATTATCCCGGAAAATTACATAGTTCTCGTGGATAGAAATAAAATAATTCTTTGCATAAAACAGAATGACAAATGACAAATTCTTGAAACTAATTATGTAGAGGGGTATAAGATTAGTTTAAACAAAAACTTTGGATCGAAGGAATCTGATTTTCTAGAAGTAAAACAAGGACTACGTGGTCTTCATGGCGATCCGTATTTAACACTAAGCACTATACTTAGTGGCACAAAAATTGGCCCACTCTACATACAAAATTACCTATTTCTGAATTCATTCGAGGGTCAGATTTTGTGCCGCTCAATATACATACACTTGGGAGCAAAGCAAACAAGCCACCCTTGCAAATTTTTACGGTTCTATTATAACACTTACGACCTAAAAAACATAAAAATCAACGTAAAAATTGCAAGAGTGGCTCGATTTCATTTCTCCCAAATATATGAAGCTACCATACAAAATTTTCATTTCTATTGTTAACTGTGCGAACTTGCTTGAGATATTGAAACGGAAAAACCGGTCGCGTGGCGTCTTTACTATAGTTTCATTATGTATGTGTATGGTAGACAGAAATGTCGAATTTCGAGTTATAATAGTCGTTCGACGTTTTGCATGAATACCGGCTGATAAACTGGACCTGGAGCTGACCGAGTTAAGTTTATCCTTTTTGGGCCGCAGTTTAATCTGATTAATGTCCGTGGACTTCGGATTTTGAGTTAACTGCGCCTGAAATATTTGGTTTATGTAAAACTAAGCGGAATAATCTTATTTATTATTAACTTGTAGGTACAAGTAGACAAAATATCTCAAATTTTGGGTAAATAAAATAGAAGTTCTCAAAATCTACTTATAAAAAATTTAAACTGACTATACGTTTAAAACATTTGAGATCATGCATTTTTATAGTTCGGTGAGTATAATAAAGGTGACTAAATCAAAATATATCAGCATTTGTAGTCGCACAGATTGTAGGAATAAAATCCCCGATTAAATTAAAATTCCCCGCTATATTCCATGTATACGATATAGCGTGACGATCCCTGATAAAGCTAAAAAAAAACAATGAACATTATATTAGCGGAGGAAGGCCTTTGCCCTGCAGTGGGACATATTAAAAGCTTAAAAAAATATTACGACAGATTCGGTGCTGTCCTAAAGTGAAACATTACCGGTAGAGTTAGAATCTAACTGTTAGATAATTACACGCTGAACCACCACTTTACACGGTACACATTATCTGGGCGCGGACCGTTAGTCATTAGCAACTTCTTGAAAGAATTTACGGTGCTAACTTGTCCGGTGCAGTGCTCCCAGGTCATCGATTCCCAGTAAGTTAGGTACATACAAAAAAAAATCGTGGTGGCCTAGTGGTATGATCTGTGGCCTCTGAAGCAGAGGATCGCGGGTCCAAACTCGGGCTTTGAGTTTTGAGCTTTACGGTGAGAGAAAATATCGTAAGGAAACCTGTGCAAAACGTGCGAAGTAATTCAATGGTGTGTGTGAAATTTCCAATCCGCACTGGGTCCGCGTGGGTCCAAACCCTCTCATTCTCGAAGGCCTAGATGTGCCCAGCTGTGGGATGTATATAGACTAGGATGATGATGATGATGATGAAGTTAAGTACTGGGTATAGTCGCCCATATAGCTCCGCCGTGCGCGATCCCGTTCGTCGACTCTATCCCCGTTCTATCTGACATAGATTCGAAGGTTATCGCCGTGTCAGCGACCAAGCGCCGCCGCGCCCACACGCGCTTCTGTATACAAACAATCGTTCTCGCATACATGCTCACGGTACGCGGTTAATACGATTATACTACTTACCAGTTACTTGCCGGTGACTCCTGGCCGCTTGTTGCTATTGGAGTCGAAAAATACTTTATAAACTTTCTCTAAATGCAAGATAGGTACTTTGATGAATAAGTTTCGATGAAATTTGGTATGAAGGGGTATTCGGGGATGACAAATCGATCTAGCTTGGTCTTATCTCTGGGAAAACGCTTATTATCGAGTTTTAGCCTGAGCAAAGCTTACTGCGAATGCGACTCTACTTTGTGAACTACATAAAGTACCTGGGCGGCGAACCCAGGTACTTTTATGTAATTCACACAAAGTAGGTAGTCGCATTAAGAAAAAATGTTAGTAAAATCTTTATAAGAGCATTGGGAGAGAAACTGCAAATCTGTTTAATCAGCCATACTAAATATTTAACGATATAAACAGGGTAATTTAATCGTAGGAGTGTCTTGTCCTCTCTGAAAGTTAATGACTTCGCTGTAAAACTGCGTGTGTTCATCATTTACCTTGAGCGATGTGTATTAATACGAGATACGGCGGCGGCCTGGCTGGGGCAACGGCCGACCGTCCTTCCTTCCGTTACCACCCGCCCTTTGGGCTAATTTTGGCCCGATTCATTTTAACCAATTTGTATATCTCATTGAGTACGAAAAAGTTAACTCTATTCAAAGTTAAATTCATTGAAAACTTACAAAACTGATCCTAAATTAGCGCTCTATTAAAAATATTATAATTTTTATAAGTCAACTAATTAGGCATATATACATAGCATTAGGCACATTTCCTACATTTCCCAAAACATTTCATTCGATCAGGTGCGTGCAAGTGCAGAAAAACCGTGATGGTAATCAATAAATAAAACAAGTTATTAATTTGAATACCCCGCATTACCAAGCATAAGCCACTGCTTCGAACAACAGCTGTTTATAGTACTATTGTAAACAATCACAGCTGTTCCTAGGAAGGCTCGGAACCGAAACTATTTAGCATTGTTAAAGTTACCTTTTTTTTTATCCGTTTCAAAGTATACTTAGCCCATTAATTATACTCGTTATTATCAGTACAAAGAAATATAAGTTTATTATTGTTTAGAAAAAAGAGAATAGGCCGGTCGATCGGCATGTCCCGTTATCTGCGTGACGTATATAGGCGGGCTGCCCCACCATCGTGCCATTAGTACAGCGCCCGCGCGCGCACTCGGACGTGTCAGTCGCTCCGCGCTCGCTCTCGAATAAACACTCGACTCTATGTGTATACAAGCGTACGAAGAATCATGCACTGTTGTTTTAATATACAAAATTGGTTTTACCAAGACTCACTCGCATCGAGCATGGACCCCGCTGGCGCAGCAGCACGGCGGCGCAAGCCCCGTGATCGACGGCGCCCCCCGGCCGCGCCGCCGTCGCCGTCGGCGCCGCAAAGAATCTCTACCGAAGAACTAGTGGATGCACTGCGCCCGCATCTGCTAACTCCAGAGCGTATGTGGGCTTTGGGGTATCCCTTGGAACTTGAGCCGAACTCGGCCAAAGCTGTTGTCTACATCAACCCACCGCCGCGTTCAAGAACGACGACTTTGCGCTACACTGCCTGGGATGTAAACGCACCGGAGTTCGTTCCGGGTTGCTCACAAAGTGACAGTGGACGTGGATCGCTGGGCTCCAGCCCGCGATCTGACAGTGACGAAGAAGCTGATACGGTGGAACATTTGTGTGTACGATGTGACTCAATGTATAGGATGACCCGTGAGGGTGAAAATTTGTCTCAGTCGTGCGTATATCACTGGGGACGGGTAAGCCAAGACTATAGACATACTTGCTGCAACCAGCCGCTGGGAGCCAGGGGCTGCAGCACTGCCCGGTTTCACGTCTGGAACGGCACACGTCCCGGGATGAATGGCCCGCTCGAGGGCTATGCGCGAGCACGCTCGCCGCGCGGCGGGATATACGCCATTGATGCGGAGATGGTGTACACAACTGCGGGACTAGAACTGGCCAGTATTGCTGTAATCGCTGCAGATGGCCGCCTCGTCTACAGGTCCCTAGTAAAGCCCAGCTCGCCTGTTGTGGACCATAACACGCGATTCTCGGGTATCAGGCCGCGCGATCTCGCGCGCGCTACTAAGACGCTCCGGGATGTCCAGAATGACATCCTAGGATTTGTGGGTACGGATACGATCCTGATTGGCCACGCGATGGATAATGACCTGCGGGCTTTGAAGCTGCTACACGGAGCGGTCATTGATACGTGCGCGTTGTTCCCGCACGCACGAGGATTCCCATTTCGGCGATCGCTTCGTGTTCTGTGCGAGGAGTTGTTGGGGCGCAGCGTTCAGCGAGGCAGCGCTGGGCACTCTCCCCTGGAGGACGCCCGCGCAGCCATGGACCTGGTCTTGTATAAAGTTAACGAAGAACGTGCAAAACGCGCACGCATGACAAGACAAATATCTATGTTCCAACCTTATGACCCCTTAATCAGTGCCGCCTGAAGTGCTAATGCTAAGTGATTGACGACTTCGCTATGGACATGAATTTTGGTTAGGCTCTATATGAAAAAATATGGTTCGGTTATGTGATATAGATACAAGTTACGTTGACGGATCGCGCGTACGCTTGCATGTGTATGTGCCTTCGAATTGCTCTTAAAAAGCAATAAACGTAATATTTTTTGTACTTTATGTTTCCTTTGATTAGCTCAAGTTAAAATTGTTTAACAAGTTAGTCATAAAATCCTACCATTTTTCCTCACGATTCACCGAAAGGTGAATGAGGCATCGCCGAGTATTGAGGGTGACGCAAGTCCCCTGTATTATCTGTAACACTTTGGCATTCATTCATGTATGCACGTCGCCAGTTCATAGCTGCGCTGACTTAAGGAATTCCCATATTATGAAACGATGTCAGTTCCGGTTTAATAACTGACTCATTCATCTTTGGCCTAACGAAAAGGAAATGATGAGACCACTATAGATATAAACAGTAAACAATGACAACAAATATTGTTATCGCCTGATGCCATATCATATTTTTATCGTTAATCATTTCATTCCTCTTTGAACTATATGACTAAGCCTGTTCTGATTCTTGATATGTTTTTTATTAAGTCATTTGCAATTCTAGGTTTCGCAGAATATGTTCGAGTTAGGGTTATACTTACACTGTGACTTATAGGCTAGAAAATTATTAGGTTATTATTAGGTTAGAATTATTTGATTATTGTTAACGAGGCCGACCAAAAGGCAGCTTTAATAATAAAATAAGACTGTATACATAAGACTGTCTACATTTATAATGAATTGTGGTATTCCACACGCAAAATGTACTTTATTGCATGGGTACGGGCACGGCTAGCCCACTCTAATTTCAATCTCAATAAAATGATTTTTAAAAAGCCAAGCACAGTATTTTGAGCTGCTCTACTAAACTAAGAGCGATCCCGACCGTGCACATTGAGTGGATTTACGTAATCAGCTTACATAAAGTGATGACGAAACGACTCGTAGATGAGCAAACTTAATGACTTCCACCTTGGTTAGGCGTCTGTTGAGAACCTTAAGAAAGAACACGCCACAGCCATCTAAATAGGAAATGTATAAGGAAAACTTTTTTTTTTTTTTTAATAAATAGTGTTTACGTTTTCGATAAAATTACTCATACTCGTATAGTGGAAAACTAAATTCGTTAGTAGGTTTCCGTATTCAATGAGTGTCCACATAGTAGAACAATAGGAAATTTAGCATGGCATGATAAATTATATTTGTAAATAGACCACGACACGACACAGTCGAGTATCAGTAAGGAGCAATGGCCTCCAGCCCGGTCATCTCTAATATACGCGTTTTGTTTACAATTCGTGTTGTGTTTGTGTTGCCAAAACAAGGTTCAGTTCAGGTTTTAGTCAACGTATAATTCAAATTACCATGTTTACTGAACATTGGAATGAATGAAAAATATATAGATATGGCAGTAACATTAACTATTGTATTAAAATTCAAGTTCATAATTACGTTCGTAGCGTGACCTACACTTGAATTCGTGGATTCTTCGCAACAAGCAAATATTTGTGAACATAGTTAGCGAATCAACATTAAATAACACTATCTTAATCATCGGATACAATTTTGTTTCCTTAATAGATAGATACCGCAGATAACGATACTAAATGCTCATATGTTCAAGTCAAGCTAATTGTTGGTATCGCTGCGCTATCTTTAAAGTATTATGGCTTAAAAGTGGGTTGGCCAAAACAATCCCAATTCTTCGAATCGTGTAAGAAGCAAGCTCGACCGCTGTTTTGGTGCATCGAATGAAAGCCGAGAATAGAACGTAAGTATATTTATTTTCTCCTACAACCACATACAGCCGGCCGAATGAAATGCGTAAAAGATTCTATTAAAACACAATTCTCCAATGTTTCAACGGTACCTATTGATGAAGTGATTTACGTCGCCCGTCGTCCCTTTCTATTTCCCTTTCAGGCATGGTTTGCACTGGATGATAGGGGCAATGAACAGTTGGCATAGGTCATGAGTCTCAGTTATCTTTGTGAACAAAAGAGCCACTTATATTTAATTTTATACAGAATGAGGACGAGTTATTAGCATATGAAACAAAACATTTTCGAGTCCTTTGTAAAGCGGATGACAGTTAGTTGCACTTAATAAGCACGGCCAAAGCAAACATGTTGAAGTGAATCGGCCTCCATGGCTGGCGCCGCGCTCGCCTCCGCCTCAATAAGTCTTTCACAATAGGACTTGCACAAATTTGAGGTGTCGTTTCGTCATCGAACCGAGGCACTTCGACACACCTACGCAGGCTTGCCGTGCGTTCTATCTCGTAAACGCATGCATAATATTTACGTCAATAACTGTCAATTGTCACGTAAGTCCTTATTTAAAGTTGGAATTTGAACGCATTGTTGGTAATTCGCTTAGTCGTACTTAGTATCGTTTCCAATATTGTGATTTCGTAACATTTCAACTCTGGCCCATAAACTATCTCTATGCCTAAAAATCACGTCAATCCGTCTCGACGTGAATGACGGACAAACATACAAACACACACACTTTCGCATTATAAATTAGTAAGGATTCTTGATTCAACTACCCTGTTTCCGCGCTTTTTCTCACATTAACCATTGGATTGGATCTGTCTGGCTGATGAATTGAAACTAAAATTTCGCTATAAATCCAGTGGTGTAATTCCCAACAATTACATAGTGGTCTTTATTAATATTGTATGGAAAACACCCTTGCCAAATTTCATGTCTCTAAACCTAGTGGTGGAGATTTTAAGATTTACTCCGATCCCGTGAGAATGCCAGGATAAAACTAGCTCACATAATATGTATGTGTTATTTCAGCTATCTGCATAACAAGTTCTATCCAAATGCGTCTAGTTAGCCGTTTTAGTGTGAAATAGTTACAAACATACACGCACGCAACTACTCACAAAATTTCGCATTTGTAAATTATAATATTAATTGTTAGTAGGATATTTTTTTTTTATTTGACTGGATGGCAAACGAGCAAGTGGGTCTCCTGATGGTAAGAGATCACCACCGCCCATAGACACCTGCAACACCAGGGGTATTGCGTTGCCAACCTAGAGGCCTAAGATGGGATACCTCAAATGCCAGTAATTTCACCGGCTGTCTTACTTTCCACGCCGAAACACAACAGTGCAAACACTGCTGCTTCACGGCAGGATTAGCGAGCAAGATGGTGGTAGCAATCCGGGCGGACCTTGCACAAGGTCCTACCACCTGCCACCTACCAGTTTCTTTTTCGTAAAAAAAAAACAAGTTAATTTTATTCACTATGCCACGCCATACAACAACTATTTACTACAGTCGCTGAATTAATGTTGTTGAGTTTGACGAGTACGATCTACGTCTTAATTATTTGCCCCTGTTATAGGTCACACACGGTATATATAATATAGTGAATAATGTTAATTAATGTTTACCCATCCGTACTTTTTTATGGAAAAGTTCGTATTCACATAGCTTCCTGAAGTTTACTGAAGCGAATTGAGAAAGAAAGATAAATACGAACTTAACCGACAAAATACTAGATCTGTATCGACATAGTTCATTGGTTTTGAGCCGGCCAATTAGAGTGCAGGAAGCAGGAACTATTGCAAACATAGTCGATTTTAAAAATTTTAAATAATGCGAAATTGCCACAGTTTAATTCCTCTTAAAGTAAAATAAAAACAGTTTTTATTTAATTTAGTCTATAACAACCAGTCTTATATACATATACTAATGAATAATATACCAACAGTTCGAATAAAAAAACCGGCCAAGAGCGTGTCGGACACGCCCAAAATAGGGTTCCCTAGCCATTACGAAAAAAATAAGTAATATTTTTCTAAAGATTTCGTATTTTATACGGAATCTTCCAAGTTTAGGTATGTTTTATACCTTAGGCTGCTATTTACTCTTAAACTACTAATAATTCTCAAGCAAACATAACCGTTATCCTTGAAAGTTTGATATACTTACTACCATTCTGAATTTTTTCAAAATTTTCCACCCACCGATTTAGATTTTAGAGGGGGAGGGGGACGCTCGATTTTAATGAAAATTTGCACTAAAGATGAATATTTTTCAAACAAATCACTGAATCGAAAAATCGTTTTAGCAACCCCCTAATGATTTTAAAAGACCTATCCAACGATACCCCACACTACAAGGATGGATGAGAAAAAAAAATCACCCCTACTTTACGGGGAGATACACTAAAAAATTTTTTTTTTTTTAATTTTTATTGTACCATTTTGTCGGCATAGTTTACATACATATTCGTGCAAAATTACTGCTTTCTAGCATTGATAGTCCCTGAGCAAAGCCGCGGACGGACAGACAAACAGACAGACATGGCGAAACTATAATGGTTCCGTTTTTGCCATTTTGGCTCCGGAACCCTAAAAATAGGCACCAAACTTGAGATAAAACCGGCAAGAAACTCAACATAGTATATTTAAAAAATAAAAACCCGTATATTTAAATAAGAAATGCTTACAAGATAAATCCCTGGCTCTGGATCCTGTGCTAGTAGTCCCCGTGTTACCGGATCCAGGTAAAAAAACTACACCAAATAATATGCATGTTATATTATCAAATCGAGATTAGAATACGATTGAGCACATAAATGTCGTTTTTGAATTATGACATGAAATGACATTGATGGTACAGTGTGCAGGTAAATGATAATGTTTAATGCTTTACCCCCAATGTATTTTTATAAATTAGCATTTAAAAATTAATCATATCCCATCTTAATGTGACATAATCACAGTTTAAATTATGAATTGATTATATTTATTCAGCATGTACTGCTGTGCTAACGGTACTTTCAAATGGAATGCTCATCTCAGTTTTATAATATCGTACAGAAGAAGTAAGTAAATAAGTCATACAATATCTACACTCCTCAAAACTGCCTAGGGATATTGTTATTATTATCCCTAGAGTCTAGTCCCTAGGGCTTAGACAGTTTTGAACATTTCAATTTAGGCGTATTACTCCACATAAAATTTTTGTTAGGATTATTAGTAATAATTAGTATCCGATGGCTTTTTTGATGTGCGTATTATAATTTCTAGTTTTGTATTGCGCACATGGGTGAGTGCAGGCACGTTTAAGGGTGAAGTGAGTGGATATCCGAGTTAGTAAACTTGTTTGTAAATACTGCATCTGGTATCTAATATCACGTTAGTTTATAGAGATAAAATAAATTAAGGTACGGCTGGCTTTCGTTTCTAATTTTATGACACTCCTCTAAGTCGGCATTTTCTATTTACTTGGGTGGAAACAAAGTCCCAGAATTTTCCATAAGGAAAAATAAACACGTGCACAGTAGGTGTGTGTGTACCAGACCGTTTGACGTAATAATACAAGTTCCTACAAAGAGTATATTTTAGTTAGCCTTTCATTATACGGGGTGGGTGTCCCACGCCCACGGCTATGCCACGTGGAGGGAAAGTATTTTAATTTAAATATTGGAGATGGAAAATTTTGCTGAAAGAAGACTTCATTTTGTGTTTCAAAACAAGTTAACCTCCATTCAATGATTTTTGAATAAATAAATCCCTGTCTGAACCGTGACTCGAGCCCATATCAACTTTCCTGAAACTATGGTTGTCAAATTTCATAGTCTTACTTTTATTTAAGATATGAACGGTAAAAAAAAAACCCTTATGATTGAGCCCTTTGATAGGTATTGCAGGTGTTCTTTTTACCATTTATTGGCGAGTTGGATTCCTGGTTCAGACCGGGAAAATTTGGAATGCAGTTTAAATCGTTTTTAAAATTAAAAAGAAGTCTTCTTCTTCTTCTTCGGTAAAATTGATTGAATTTATTTAATATACTTTCCCTCCATATATGGCATAGCCGTATATTTAGAAATTCTTAAAACCGATGTGCTGCCTTACTAAAGGGAGATAGAGCAGTGGCTCTACCTTGCCAAACCCTAACGTCTAGGCCACTTACCTGGCGGATGGACGAACATGGTGAAATTATAAGGGTTCCTTGTAGGACTCCACTATTTTAATTTGGACACAAAAGTGGCCAAATTAAAATAGACTTAGGACGTTTTTTGTTCAGTACGTAAATAATTTAGTTATTTACATGATCTACTCGTAATGTAAAATTGTGTAAAGTGTGTCGTCTCGATGGGGCTACTCTGAAATTTGAAGTTCGTATCATACCGTCCCTCTTACTCTCCTATTAAATACTATGAGCGTGAGTGAGACGGCACGACACGAAGTTCGAATTTTAAACTTCGTGGTATAATTAGGCTGGCTTGGTAAAAACAAAAACCTATCAACTGTATCCGAAATGATTATACCTACCTATTCAAAACTTTTACATGGGATTCGGTTATGAAGCTCCATAATATTGCTAATAATTATTATTACAACCTGAAGTTAATCAACGACAATTTGTTGCTAAAAACAATCGTGAAAGATTAAAACAAAATTTTGTGGCTGGTCGGATATTTATAGATGGAATTTAGAATACAGCATAGATCTCTAGAATAACGTAGGTATAGGTTACTTTTTAAACCGACATTGCCATGGGATCGATATGTACGCGTGTAAGAATCTGGAAATTTCAATAGCAGTCTAGAGACATTAATTTTTATATATGGCTTCTTCACATAACGTTGACTAAATGACGACCACGTTGTAATTTTTAGAAATTCCCATGGGAATTTTGTAAATGCCAGATTTCATGGTTCACGCAAGAAAAGATGCGGGTAAATGCCATTTTATTAGTAGATAATGTGTTTTTTCTTCTTTGAGGCTGCGTTTTTACCAAATATATATGTGTTGCGAGGAATGTGTTTTTCATGAACCAATAGAAACGCTTCATTTAGCTATCTTCGCACAGCACATCTCTGGTGGAAACAGCCGAGGGGAGCGGAGCGAGGCGAGATGAATAAAGCGTTTGTAGAAATAAATATTTATTGGTTCATGAAAACACATTTCTCGCAACACATCCTCGCACATCTCTGGTGGAAACGGAGCCTAATGCTTGCTCTCAAAATGTGCTCCGTGGAACACCGGGAGTCCGCGAAGAGTGCGGGGCTCCGCAAATTACTGACCATAATTACGATAAATTAAATACTGAAGGTATATTGAAAGGTTGCAGAGTACAATCTCCCATTAAATTAGTTGTTTTGACCAATTTAGGGCTCCGGAAAATATAACTTTTCGATAGGATCTCGTCGCCAATAAAGTTCGAAAACCACTGCTTTAATAGGATATTGATATTAAACAGGTTGATCGGCAAAACAACTTTAATGTGCAGAATAATTGCCAAATTAACTTGCTAGTCTCTTAACTATTCGTTTAATCGTCATCATCAGCCGGAAGACGTCCACTGCTGAACAAAGGCCTCCCCCACGGCTAATACTACCTAACAGCGAATGATTAAAACACGTCTTGTCTTGTCATGGAATGTGAACATACTGAATTTCATTTCACTTTCATCGATTTGTTAAACTAACTGACGTATACAAAGAACACTGAAATAACTTCCAAGTTACGTAATAAAAATAAGACTGTTCAAAAAGTCTTGCCTGTAACTCCAAAGACCTTGATACAGTGACTTGGTTTCAATATCTAGGTGGTCCGTTGACCTTTAAGCGGGTTGGCGCATTGTTACACGTTAATTTAAACTTCGTTGTACCCATCTCTTTGATCATTGAAATTAACAAATAAGTCGTTTTACTCGGGTTCCTTTACTCCTTGGACTCTGGGTAATATAGGTCAATCTAAAAAAAATTAAATGCTGCGTTATAAGAATTGGTACTCTTCAAATATCCTGTAGAGTTCATTTTACGGTATCGTTGTACATATACATGAATGGTAGGTATTTATTATCTTGATTAAAAAGGGCCGCACTTCAGTACAGTGTGAAATAACTGAACGCGGAGAGTACAAGTTCAGCAATGAACAACTATTTTGCTAATAATTTCAACTTTAAATGCTCATTAATTTATTGTATTGTAATAGGCTGGGCAATTAGCTTAATCATTAAGTGACGATAGTTATCGTATCGTTTATATATATAAGTTGACAGGCCGACTAAAGCTACATTAGTGCAGTGCCCTTCTTCAATATCGTTCTCGAACTATCAGTTTAAAGTGTCATGTGTTTGTGTGTACAATTTTACCAAGTAAGATGAATACTCGCAACTCCAGCCAGCCAGTTTTACCTGCGTCCACGCCTTCGTCGCTAGAACCACAACAATGTTGCGAGGACCAGCTGACGAAGGCTCTCCGCCGCCTCCTGTTGAAGCCGGAGCAGATGCTGGCTTTGGGCTACCCCATGCGTCAGGAGTCCCAGACGTATTTTTATATAAATTCACCACCAAAATCAACAAAGAAAACGAGGCCGAAAGCAAGTTTAAACGTCCCTAAGTTAGTTCCAAGCTGTTTTCAAGGCGATGAAAAGAACATACGGTCTTGCGATCGTTGCCAGCAACATTTTAACATAAGCAAGAGAAATTTTAATTTATCTGATAATTGTGTACATCATTGGGGTCGTAAAGAAGGCCCATTTGGTCATCGGCGATATAGCTGCTGTAATGCCCCAGTAGAACACAAAGGGTGCACAATGGGCCAGTATCATGTCCATAGAAACACATTACCGGGCTACAATGGATCTCTGGAAGGTTACGTTCAAGCCCGCTTTTCCCGCGGAGGTATTTATGCCTTAGACGCAGAAATGATATATACCACCGGGGGCATGGAGCTCGCACGAATAGCTCTTGTCGACGCCTCTGGTAACCCTGTGTATGATACGTTAGTAAAACCCTGTTCCGAGATTCTGGATTGCAACACTTTTTTTTCTGGTATAAGTCCAGAAGATATGTCGACCGCAGTGAAGACACTTAAAGACGTGCAAAGAGATATTCTGCAATTTATAGGATATGATACTATACTCATAGGTCATGCGTTGGAGAATGACCTTCGAGCTCTGAAGTTAGTTCATGGGGCCATCGTAGACACTTGCGTCTTATACCCGGATCGAAGAGGGTTGCCATACAAGCGAGCCCTGCGCTTCCTCACGAAGGAATACTTAGGGCGCGAAATTCAACAGGGCCAAAAAGGCCACGCGCCCGTCGAGGACGCGCGGGCCGCATTGGAACTAGCATTCCTCGCAATAAAAAAATGTAGTTCTTCTTAGGTTGTCTTCTTAATTTTCGATCATGGGTTTCACCTGTTTCGAGAGCACAGTTATAGGTACCTTCTGCAGCAATTTCTATTGCTTACATTAAAATTTTGTTTACTTAGATTGTCATTTATCATTTATTTTCGTAAATATTTAGCCGTATTTTTTGTAGCTAAGTAAAAGTTGTTTTTTTACCATTCATATTTTTGTTTCTTTGTGAATAAATTGTGAAAACTGTGTATATTTATATTAATGCTAATTCTAAAAAAAAATATATTATGTAATGAATTTACTACGTGTACCTATGTGGAAACTGTTAAAATACTTAGAAATAAATATTGACGAGTGTGTTTCATTTACTTTTTGTTTACCTAACTAAGCTACCTTTTAAGATCATAAGTGTTACTTACCTTAAATTTGATTTTAAATTAATCGATCCTATCTAAAAAAAAAAAATACATAATATGAAGTCATCGACGATAATGACAATAACATAGGTACTTAATTATTTCACAAACAAATCCCTGTATAAGAAAATTGTTTTTGCAACTTTTAACCGATTTCAAACATCTAGCTAAGTTAACGACCTAGTCGATCTATAGATATAATGACAATTGACAATACAATATAAGGAGTCTGTTATCTAGTTTCTCGTGCAATTCAAAATAGTTCGCAAACGTTTGGGTACCTACTTCCTAGGATCTAGCTCATTCACACAGGTCGTACTGTATTGCTCCAAAATAATAAAATAAAAAAACTGTTGAGATCTCATCATTCGGGAACAGAAATAATATCGACTTAAATAATTTTTAAAATGCATACCTACCTATAACGGATTTAAAAATGCTAGCTGTAATCTATTTACAGAAAAAATCGCCGTAACACCCGGAAAGATAATAATAGTCATGACAGGGAATGAAAGTTACTTAATCCGGACATAACATGAACAGGTAGAGGATCTCAATCCGCTTAAAATTTATAATGCAGATATGTTACAAATTAAGTGTATCGGCTACGGCTATAATAACGAGCAATCGGTGCAATTCATTACTTGGTTCCCAGCGGTTAATTATGGAGACAGACTCAAGGTGTTACATGTATTATAGACTGACCAGCGAGTCGTGGGCAAATGAAATGGCGGCAAAATTAATAAAAAAGATATTTATAAGGAAATTAGAAGTAACAGCATGTATTTTATCCTTAAAACTATTTGTTCTGTTCAATCCTTTAATTCTGAACCATAGTCAAAATCTGACTCAAAAAAATCACTACCTATCACTTTCATCATCACGGACATTGATGAGGAATGGTTCAAGTTCCTTTTCTGTTACTTTATTAAGTTTTGTTTGTATCTTGGATCAATATTAAACGGTTCTGGATGTAGGTACTGCTTGCTGCCGAAACAATTTCACCCAAAAGTGGCAAGGTTCGTATGCTTTACTGCGCGCACATTTGCTCCACATTACTCAAACGCCGACCAAGATTGAAAACGTCCAGCAATATCTTATTGATTCGCCCATTCCTACGAATGTGAATGACCCAGCTTTACATTTGTTATAATTCAACGTAGATTTACATTGCTTGGGCTCGCTAAGACTTGCTCGTCACATTGTAAAAACGCTCATCGTGCCGCCGGTCACGTTTAATCCTTACTGGCCCGCAACTCTTCAGACATGACAATCACGTTCTAGTTCTGAAAATTTTACTAATTTAGGGCTTGTTTCACTATTTATTTATTTATATATTTATTTATTCAGGAAACCAACCAGCCTTAATTAACAACAATTGTACACTTTACGTAATAATAGTAACTAGACCATTCGTTTATGACAATATAGATACAGTAGGTATGGATTCACAACAAATAGAAAAACATACGAGTCTCAATCACTAATATCTATGAGTGAATCAAATATGATTGTGTGTGTGTGTGTGTGTGTGTGTGTGTGTGTGTGTGTGTGTGTGTGTGTGTGTGTGTGTGTGTGCGTTCATTGATAAATAAATTGTTGTGATGGCTAAATATGTGACGATGTCTCTGTTTAGGGATCATCCATAAATTACGTCACACTCGCACGCATTTAGGGGGTCGGGCAGTTTATGGCACAGGAACAAAATAACTGCGATGTTGATAGCCAATAGCAATAGGTCGGGGGCTGAACATGGTCAAAATTGGTGTGACATAATTTATGGATTGCCCCTTATTCGGACAGAACAAACAGACGGCGTCACAGATATCTGTCACATAAAATTTATCAATGAGGAGCGAAACAGACTCTTAATATTCGATGTTTCAATGCAGATGGTTCCGTGATCCTTTGGGACATTCGGGATCTAAACCACAATCAGCACAAAACGCTGCGTGTCAACATCGAGTTCGACTACGCCAACTTTGTGAGCTGGAGTCCTGACTCGAAGGCTTTCATCATACACACTGTGCGGGAGAACAATATCGTCGTCTACAAGATAGATAAGAAGAAAGATGGCGCTTTAGGATCTGCCACTCAAGTTGTCGCCTTTGATAAGGTTAGTGATTTTTTTAATTCTGAACAAATGAAAATGAGAGTACAGTCGAGTGCAAAAATATATATCTATTCGAACCGCTCAAAATATGCTACAACGGCCTTATTGTGTCGGAATAAGAGTCTGTGGTAGGTACATATTTTTGAAGTTTTAGATAAGGCCATATTTTTAATCAAATCGAGTATGCAGAATTTAACTAAATCTACTTAGGTATTGTGAGTTGCTCGAAGCTACTATAACCAGTCTAACCAGCTACAGAATCCTTTGATTTGACGACTGATTTGACATCTATAATAAGTGAAAATGAATCGCCGAAATGTTATGAACACGCATTACTTCCGAATGACGGCACCACATTGTTTTTTTTTTGTTTTGTTCGTAATTGCTAGGACAAGATGTGTGTTAAATAAAACAAAAAAAAAACTGGAACGGGGCGAAGCAGCGGGCAACAGGTTTGCGGTGGTAGGACCTTGTGCAAGGTCCGCCCGGGTTGCTACCACCATCTTGCTCGCTAATCCTGCCGTGAAGCAGCAGTGCTTGCATTGTTGTGTTTTGGCGTGGAGAGTAAGACAGCCCATGAAATTACTGGCACTTTAGGTATCCCATCGTAGGCCTCTAGGTGGGCAACGCATCTGCAATACCCCTGGTGTTGCAGATGTTTATGGGCGGTGGTGATCTCTTACCATCAGGTGACCACTTGCTCGTCGTAAAGGGGAGTGCACAAATTATGTCTGACGTATCGTGTCGTGACGCTACAGACAAAATACTATCGGTTTCGTAGATGTAATATGCGAAAGAGAGAGCCACAACACCAGCCATAATAACAAATTGCAAAACACTTTGTTAAGAAAAATTCGTAACAAAACGGACACATCCATACAATATTTTGGGGACACATCTGGAGACCCTGTTTTTCCAGCTCGGAATCATGGACTGAGTCTGCCTCCCAAATTTTGTTGAAATCGGAGAGATAAACTCAGGGTACAACGGCAGATAGAAATGCCCCGATTTCATTACTCTCACCTAGTACTTCGCACCCAGCGAATAGTGACTGATAAGAGATTCTGCCAGTTTTTTCATAAGTAATCTATAAAACAACATATGCTGCGGAAACAAAATTTCTCTTATTTCGGGTAATCAATCTGATGCTAAAAATAAACAGTCATAAATTTTTGATGCGTGCAGGTATCTACGTGTTAGTGCTAGTAGGTACAAACAAAATATTTCCTCTATTTCAATCTAGTAGGCAAACCTAATATATATTCAATAAGAATTGTTCAAACAAAATTAAGCATTAAACATAATGGGCGAAACGTAACCGGACTACAATCGTTTTGAAATGGTTGGGAGATGTAAATTGAAACAATATAAAAAGTAATAAGTTTTATTAAGGTGAAAATTTTAATTATAATGCTGGGTGATTCTAGAGACCTGAGCAGGACCTACTCTACAACCTCAGTAATTGAGAATGGACCGTTCACATTTAATTGCAGTTGCCATGCACTTGATACTATTTGTTAGCAACATTTAAAAAAAAAACGTTAATCTCACTAATACTGGTACGATATAGTAGCCTTAACTAAGTGAATACTGTAGGTCTCCTACCTACTTACGTCTCCCGAATCATCCTGTATGTAAAAGTAATCAAATATATCGCAATTCGTAATAGTAAGGGTTCGAGTACGCTGATAGGTCTAACTGATTCGTTCATTGAACTGAACTTAAACTGCGTGTACACGCAACAGACAAGGTGTTAATTAAAAAATTTAAAACATGAAATTAGTTTGTTCACAATCAAAGGTAGAACCAATTACATTAGTAATATTAAAGCAAATCGTGTTTTCGTTTTCATCGCTTTTTTAGGGTTCCGGAGCCAAAATGGCAAAAACGGAACCCTTATAGTTTCGCATTTTTTTTTAAACAGATTTACAATATTATTCAAGTAATTAACACAACTTAATTTTTAACACAGTAGGTTCGCTATTTGAAGGGATCCCTAATGCGGATCGGAATTATTTCCAAATATCCCTGTCCATGATATAATCATTAACTTTATAATACGTTTAGAAAATGATTGATAAAAATGGATTCAGCCGTTTTCGAGATATTGAAATGTAAAATGACAATGTAGCGAGTTTCAACTTTTCTAAATTGGTTATACATATATGTAACCGTACTTTGTACTAGTAACATAAAAAAGTGCATATTTATGTTAGAGCACCGACTATACTAAACACTGATTTCGTAATACTAACTGACGCTAAAGAGCTGTAGTAACCTAGTGGTTCGATCTATGACCTCTCAACTCAAACAGTCTATCATGGGTTGGAGCAGGGGCTTTCACTTGTTTACTTATTACAAATTACATTAGAAAATTTTCCTCCAGTGTATCAGTGAAGTAAAATATTGCGAGGATACCTGTGTACACCAGCGATTTAATTTGATGGTGTGTGATGTTGTGTACAGTTCTATAGGTCCGTTTAGGAACTACTTACACAGTACAAGCCCTATATTACTCAGAAAAGGCCCAGCAGTTGGACGTATATAATATAAGCTGGAAATGCGTGACAATGAATTTCATTTCAACTTTATAAACCAGTTGATTCTACACCCATTTTTGCCATAAAATGTGCTCGAGGTCTTTTTTATTTAAAAATTTGAAAATAATATAATATACCTTATAAATAGAAAAGATCGGGCACGATAGTTCTCAGGTATACAATTCATCTACTAACAATTCGACTATACTTTACCTGCTGATTGCTCACCCAAGTTCCACAGAAAAATGAACATTGTCCTTTTTAAAATTAAATACGTGAATAGAATAGATCTGTGCTGATACTTTGTCTTGCGGTTAAGAAGGGTCTAGTTATTGAATTGAGTATAATAAAAGTAAAATCCTAAAACAACGAATGCGGCGGGATCCTGTGTACAGATGGAAAGTAAAATTACAGTTTAACGGGAAAGAATACATGTTTAACCCATGCCCCCACTACGCTACGCCACTGGTTTAGTTCAACAGGCTTAAAAATAGGTTTCATTTGGCTGTTAAATTCCATAATAATAAGTACTTACTTAAGATTGGTTTTTGGAGTCTTTTTGTATTTTTTATTTCAACTCCTTTATTACTTTTACGGTCATCCCGTGAAATCCAAACGCTAGTGTCGCTGCTTAAGTGGCTAAGAAAAAAAGCAGGCTGAAATGTGTGGTGCATGGGAGCAATTTGTGTCCAGTGTTGGTGTAGGGGTATGGCACGCAGCACGGAATGCTGAGTACCAATTCAATTCTCAGCGCTGGTCTCTTTTTCTGGGTTTTTTTTCCGTGTATCGATGTTTCAGTTTGAATTTTCGTTAGTACTTACTTAATTGACATATTTATTTATCACTAGCGTTTACCCGCGGCTTCGCACGCGTAAATCTTTAGGTACAGCAGTTGAATTAAAATTCCGGGATTTTATTAAATTCTCGTGGCAATTCCCTAAAATTAAATCGTGGTTATCATTGACATTATATTATAACAACCATGCCAAATTTCATGTCTAAACCCAGCGGTTGTTATTTCGTGATTTTATCCCAATCCCGTGGGAATATCGGGAAAAAAAGTAGCCTAAGTATGTGTTATTCCAGATGTCCAGCTGCATACGTACCAAATTTCATGACTCTAAGCCCAGGGGTTGTTATTTCGAGATTTTATACCTATCCCGTGGGAATATCGGGATAAAAAGTAGCCTATGGGTTATTCCAGATGTCCAGCTATATACGTACCAAATTGCATGACTCTATGCCCAGCGGTTATTATTTCGAGATGTTATCGATATCCCTATCCCATGGGAATATTGGGATAAAAAGTAGCCTATGTGTTATTTTAGATGTCCAGCTATCTACATACCAAATTTCATGACTCTAAGCCCAGCGGTTATTAGTTCGAGATTTTATCCCCCCCTATCCCGTGGGAATATCAGGATAAAAAGTAGCCATGTGTTATTCCAGACGTCCAGCAACCTACATAACAAATTAGATGATTCTAAGCCTAGCGGTTGTTATTTCAAGGTTTTATTCCTATCCCGTGGGAATATCGGGATAAAAAGTATTATATGTTTTAATCCAGGTTATAAAGTAACTTTTTGCCAAATTTCATTCAAATCCGTTCAGCCGTTCCAGCGTGAAGAAGTAACAAACATACTCACTCACTCACTCACAAACTCACATTGATAATATTAGTAGGATAACATGTCTGATGTCCAGGGGTCGGACAAAAAGTGCCGATGACGTCAAACCACTTATAGGATGATTTCAAATAGTATTTTTGATTTTCATAAACAATTATCACATCAATTATCAACCTCTTTATTAAACGATATGAAATTTATTTTATTCACTGAATTCCATTGATATATTTATGATTATTTTGTTACTTCATTAATGCTACTTTGTTACTACATGTCACACGGAAGTTTAAATAAAAACATCATCTTGTGTGCAAGATTACGTCATTTTTACGTCATCCGCACTTTTTGTCCGACCCCTGCTGATGTCATATAAATAGTTAATATTATATTCAGTAAAAATATAAATTTCCTGGGTCTTGCTGAATTTTCTCAATTTATTAACAAAAAAGCTTCGCGGAGCTCCTATTCTGCTCAGTTGAGGCGCTTCGTGCCTTGACGCAATACTAACCTAACCTAACCTATTGAACATGAATTACCAAAAAAATTTGGTTCGGTTAGGTTAGAACTATGATCACAACAACGCACGAGCCGAGCGAGCGAAGCGAGCGTGCCGCGTGTGCGGCCGGCGAGTGCTAAAAATGACTAGATTATGTAAAATAAATGCTATTAAGAGAAAGGAGCAAAAAATAAAGCAGGTTTGTATGTACCTAATACGATATTTAAAATGTTCGACATTGAAATATGTTGACATATATAACTTAGATATATTGGCTATCGATATTTTTACTCATTCGATATTTTAATCAATAGGTATAACAACTTTCGATATTGTGATACAATCGATATTTTAATTTTCGATATTTTGAACATCGACATTTTAACCGTGGCTATTTTAATTTTCGATATTCAAGTATGTAACCCTATAAACCGATAATAGCAAAATTAGCAAATAATCTTCTTATGTGCGTACTTGATATTTGTATGGTCAAATTAATTTAAGTGTAATTCTAGGTACTTTATTGAAAACTAGTATAGTACAGGTTTAAGTTGTTTTTTTTGTCAAATTGAATGTATTATAAATTGAACGAAAAGAATTCGTTTATCACTATCTCCTCGTGGGAACTTCGCAATTTCCTGAGATAAAACTATACTATGTCCTTCTCAGGGTGTTTAACTATCTCCTTACCAAATTTCATCTTGTTCGATTGAGCATCAGTTTAGCGTGAACGCATACAATGCAACAAAAAAAGTAACATTTGCAATTATAATATTAAGACCAAAATAGACAACGACACTTTACGCGTTACACTCAAAACATGGCTTGTGGAAAAAGCATTCTACTCTGTTGATGAATATTTTTCCTCTTTTGACCAATGACCCTAAACATTATGTACGTCTGAGCACTTGAATTTAATTTAATGTAATGTTAGTTTGTATTTACATAGTAAATATTTTGAATGCCAAAACCTGGTGAAATATGTGATCTCTATACTATGTTCCATCTTTTTGTACCATATTTTTAGAGAAATAATATTACATATTTGTATGAATACACGCGTGACACTTGCTGTCGTACAGAGATATTTCGTGTAAACTCTGACACGCGTTATTGCTGTCGTAAAGAGATATTTCGTGTATAGTCGTACTCGCATTCACACAGAGATACTTCGTGTATGCACTAAGTGTACCGGGTAGTCTCGTAACTTAGCTTGTGAAAATTAGAAGGTATTTGTATAGTTTGAACTGCAGGCTTTCTTAAATAGATATTAAGTATATGATGTGATTGTCATTTCATCTGTCCACATTGCGTCAGATTTATAATTACTAAACATTAGTACAGATAGCAGAGGTTTATGAATCATGGTCTAATAATTGACTGCCTAGATATTTATCTTTATTTGCGGTAGGTAGTCAGAAATGTGATGCATGGTGGTACTTTCCAAATCTCAATCTCAAAATCTGCACGATTTTGGTTTCGTTTACGCTCATTGTCTCTTAAACAAAAGGAACAATAGGTAAGTTTAGTGTACCTACCTGCCAGTCATTTGTTTAAAGTTTACTATTTTACCTGCTAGTTTTTTATCTCTTAAAGGTTTGTTTTGAATAAATTCCAAGAGAAGCATATTTAATAAAGCTTACTGTTAATGATGAAGTTCTCTTCGATTATGTCTTATTGTTGAATGCTCTTAATGCTAGCCATTAATACAATCATTTAGGCTGTCTTGTTTTTGTATGAGGAACAGCTGTCGCTGTCTTCTGTGTGGTTTTTCCGGGTATTTCATAGATTTCGTATCGTTTTCATAAATTTGGTATTTACAGTATTATTAGGTACGTAATATTGGCGACTAACATAACTTTTAATAATGATAGTAACCTATTCAACATAATTTCCAGTTTCGTACCAATCCGAATTGTTACATCACATGTTATGCTAAAAAAAGGTTAACACAATAAATAGATAGACCTTAATTATGAACACTCGCGTTGTTTTCGTAACTCGCGTGACATTGGACATTTCTACGCATATTTTGATCGCGATGTTTGTCATCTTAGGCTTTGTTTAGCGGTGTATTGGCCGGACTTCGGCTGGCACGGTCGAGAAGATCGGTTTGACGCAATATCGTGAAATGCGCATTAAATATAGCTAAGACGAAAATAGGTGGGCGTCATATTGTAAACGCATGTTCAGCCAGAGCAATGGCCTGGCCTGAACACTCCAATTTCGCATGTTAATAGTTATAATAGAACTAATTAAATGCGCACGATATTAGTACTTACGTAAGTACATGACACTATTTGATTTACATTATTCAGACAAATGCGATAAAGTACTATTATTCAATCCGTACTGAATAGAATTGGTAGGTATCTAATGACTTGTTAAATTCGGAGATACCTTGTTTCTTAATTGCATTTTAATACTCACTTATTTTGATAAACTCGACTTCTAAATCGAGAATTTCAGATTCTTGGTATTATAATCCCATTTAATTCCAATTTTATTATTTTTGAAGACGTTTAACATTAACTTTTGCTAGAACCAGTATCAAATACAATTCTTTTTCTAGTTCAGCGTTTGTCCACCTTTTTCAATAATATTATCCTGATTTTTATCGTCATATTAGGTACCATCAGCCAATTATGTGGTCTACCACCCTTAAGTTGATAATCGTTTGCATGTCAAAAAACAATAATGCCAATAGACGTGTCTGTCAACTTGACAGTTCGACTTTAGCGACATATTCATTTGATAGGAACTTCTTTAAAAATTGATAGACCACTTATTTTGCTGATGGTACATCGGGATCTCATGCAGTACGGTAAATCATGGTACACCAGTAAAAGTTCCATATTGATTACCAAAATACTAATAACAATTTAGAAAATAAATCAATAGCGTTACTCATATCGTTTTATTTATAGGATAGTAAATAATCAAATGTTTCATAATTTCAATCATTACTTTAAAAGAAAACTCAAATGAAACTGGTACGAAATTTTATTACAGAGTCCGTCCGTCTATTTCTAGTTCACCTATTAAATATAAGTTATCATTTCAATAAATATGTGTACAGTCGCCATCAGATATTTCGGAGCGGCCAAGCAAGGTGGTCAAAAATATCTAAACATGAACTCGAATACCTTAAAAATAGAGTGCATGTTCAGATATTTTTGACCACTTTGGCCGCTCCGAAATATCTGATGGCGACTGTACACAGATGACTTTGATACTGTCTCAGCGCGGAAATGGATGGTTTATTTATTCTTTCATACCTTTATAAATTATAAAATCATAAAACGATATGGCGAGATGCCAGCATCCGTTTCTACTTTTCATCTTACATTAGATATAATTATCCTGCCCTAATCTGCGCAAATGATTGAGACCTGGGGCCTTATTTTTTAACGTTCTATTGCACATGCTAGCATTTACCATCTTTCTACCCTCGTTTTATACCGTGTGGCAAAAAGAAACGGTGAAAACGATTGTGATTTCAAGTGTGTTAGACAATAAGTCCTCAGAGAAGAGGAGGAGAAGATGAGGATAGAAAGAGACGGTGAATGCAATCACTATAGCCCTTACGCGTTAAACAATATACGACCTCTGAGGCCTTATTGTCTAACGCACTTGGAATCACAATCGTTTTCATCACTTCTTTCTATTACGCGGTTATAGTTAATGGCATATGGCAGAAAGAGATGGTGAATGCGATCGCGGACTTACAATACGGCCTCTGGTTTACATAAAACGTAGTGATTCATGGCTCAGTACAGGAATCATAGTAAAAGCGTGAGTAAGTATGCCTACAACTCGCTATAAAATTGATGCCTTGGAAACGTGATCCCATATTAGTCATTTCTTTGTCAGCTTTTTAATGAAACTAATGACTAACATAAAATTTTAATTATGTTCGTACATTACCATACTCGTAATATGTATACTGACATAAGGAAGATCTCGTGCCCTAATCCCTTTGTAATATGCAATATGATATCGTTATTCATTATAATTACGTAAAGATGTTTTTAATTTGGCCCTTAGTTATTATGCCATAGATTTGTAATGACTATGTACTTTTCTTTTAAATTACAACACGAGTCCATTATTACTTGTAAGTAATATGTTAATAATAACCATACTTATAGACCATTGATTGTAAAAAATTATATCTGAAATAAATATGTTAATGTTTAGCGTAATGCATTATTTCAAATATTCCCACTTAAGCAAGTATTTATTGAAAAGTGTTTACTCAAAATATTTTAAAAAAGCAGAAGCCGTGTTAAATATGTATTATTTACGATATTAGAATAAAATAGATGCACATTATGTTGCATTTTTGTTTGGGTTGTAGTACCTATAAATATACTGAGCGCGAAAAATGTGACCCTCAAATGTATGCGGTAGTAGGTAATTTTGGATGTGGAGAAAGCCAAATTGTGTACCGCTGAGTATATATTAAAAAACATACATATTGTATTGAAAACCATATATATCCGTTGTCCTAACCTAATTTCATCTTTCGCAAACCTAAAGCTCTTTTCGTATAATTTATATTGTATAGCTTATGTGTACAAACTAAAACAATGAGGTTTCTATAAACTTTATAATTAAGTACTGTAGATTTTAGGCAACAATGTAGACAAATAGTAAAGTTATATATTGAGTTCTACTTAGGTGTATTTAATTTGAATTTCATTGATTAAACTCGGATTTCAGCTAACACAGCGCAGCGTTCCTCAGAGATCTGATCAAAGGACAGCTAGCAGTAGGTAGCATTTTTACGTGAAAGAAGATGTTACTATTACCATTAGTTTTTAACAAATAAAAAAGGAGAAGGTTCTCAACTGAAAACAAGATTTTTTTTTCCAAAAGGTAGTTGCTAAAGAGTATGTGAAAGAACACAATGTAAGCAATGAATTTGGTTTATGTTGGGATTGCTATCTCCTCTTTTCAGGAATAGCACCTGTCATTTTACCTTCGCTTAATATTTTTCACTAAGACAAATCGACATGACCCAATCGAAAGTCCTAGTAAAAAAAACGAACCTATCTTTGTCAACGTTTCTTTGTTATTTGAATCTGTCAAATTGGGCGTTCGGTTGCTTGTAAGCTATAGCTATTAATGTTGAAACTAAGTTCAGTGCTAATATGGTATGAGTCACACGGCGTCGGTGATAAGCCAAGCATTGTGTTCAACGCGTAATCATTTGTTTAGCTGCACAGTCTATTTGCAAGAATCGTGAACTCGGACCACTAATCCTATAGACTACAGACCTTGATCCGCCTCCATCTGAATAGACAAATCAGGCCACGCACTTCACTAATACAATCTTAAATATAGCATCGCTAATATCTAACTCGACGTGGATCGATTACTCTGATTGACTTGTAACTTCTTTTGGTTTTGCTTGACAGTTCACAGTATTTCATGTTAACTTTTCACGGACAGGCGCTAACCGCTTCGCGACCATTGCGATATTGCGAAAGGCACGAATGTTTAATTTTTGTTTCGCAAATATGAACTTACAAACAATTAATGTATGGCGTTGTATTAAATAAGTAAAGATCACGTTTTGGTAGGTTGCGTGCGTCTGATACAATTGGGTAATTGATGAAAAGCTATCTAAGTAATTCTTTTGTTTCGATCTTAAATAATATGGTTTGTTCTGTTGTCAGGATCCATGACTGCGTTGTCTTACGGGGAATTCATTCGATTATGTATGTGCATGCATCCACAATATGTATTAATCAAAGTAGATCCTTGTTAGCAAGAGGACGTGGGTCGGAATAACGTTGTACCTTCATGTTACATCATTCATAGATGCAGTATGTCTGCCGAAACAAGACCAAACAAAAATATAATTTAAAATTTGTTTTTTCAAATCAGCCGAGCGGCGAAAAATCTATCCCGGTTCGAAACAAACCTCCGAGACACAACAAGATGAAAGAAAGCTGCTTTAATACTTCAGTCTATTGAACGCACGCACGATTCTTTGTCAAGATACGTGTATATTGTGTGTTTCATTTGAAGTATTGTATATCAATGCGATTTTATGTCATTGTTACTGGCACACGATCACAAGATTTCTCTGTTTTGCAGCGGTAACACAAGCGCCACTCTCGCGGCTCAATGCTGCATTGTTCCCATCATTATCATTAAGAAAATTGCTTAGTGCAGCTACCCGATTTCTGAATACGTTCTGAAAAGAATAAGCAAGGTTGTGGCTTATCTCGTTTATATTTTTGTAAGTTTTTGCTTGAAAATGATTTGCATTATCGATAGCGATCATGTTACCTCGGTCTTTGTCTGCGTCGTCATTGACCTTAGCACTTTCATGTTGCTACTTACAAATGCAAATTGTATTTTGAAGGCGCATTTACCATCCCACTTTTGTGGCAGCTGGTGTATAATTTTCAATTTTGATGTGACTCTCTTGCATCTTTACCAATATTCGAGGGAAGCGAATGTCATAAGGTCAAGTACAAAGTCCGACTCGGATGCTGCGTAGCCGTTGCATTAAAGATGACTACTAAATATGCAACACTGCTCTTGCGTCGGACTGACTTATACACATCCAACGCGATGTTTTATGCAAGTGTCGAAGGCGAGGAAAACCGGCGGCGAACCTTCCTGTGTCTAAAAATATTTCCGAGGCTGCGCGTGCGACGATCCTCTGAACTCGCCTACTACGCCGCGAGTACATCAGCACCATTGTTTGGTTGAAGTAGTGCTTGTCAAACTTAACAAGAAACTGCGACCCATCATTATTATCATCTCTAGCTGAGAACTTAGAAGTTTTCGTAGAATAAAAGGCTGAGTTGTAATTTACGTGAGCTCAGTGCGGATTGGGAACAATTCAACATTATTATTAAATATTGAAAATTCTAGGCAATGTTTTTTCTTTTTGGAAGGCGTTTTTCTTTTTGGTAATTTATTAAAAAAAACAGGCATATTAATTCTAAATAGCTCATGAGTGCGAGCCAGAGTTCGATTGAACACGATTCTTGGCTTTAGAGGTCGCAAGATAAACTACTAGACGGTTTTTCGATTTTATGGATATGGATCCAGCGACCCTTAATATAATAATTGCTGAAATATGTTATTTATGACCTCTAACATGATTGAATCTTTACTCCGAAGAACTTTACTTGAACTCACGAAATCACTTTACGAGTTGAATATATGAAATGATACCATTGTTAACTAAATTTGATTTAACATTTACTAAAGATGAATTACTGAACGGACAAAACTTCCTGTATTTCTAGTTCTCAATGAAAAGCTTTATGGAGTCATAGTTTTTAGGGTTCCGCACCTCAAAAGGAAAAAACGGAACCCTTATCAGTATCAGTAAGGTATGAAGGTAGCTATTATAACACAACCAACTAGAAAAGTCTGAAAATCTTGACTTTTTGTCTGTCTGTAAATATCAATGCCAATATAATCTGACCCCACACTGCGTGCATTTTGCTTAAGAGTAGGGCTCTGCATACACTGGATGTATTAAACCACTCGGTGAAAGCGAGAAATATCTTCAAGACACGATTCCCGTTTACTTACATACCTATAAATGCGTACGGAACCCTCGGTGCGCGAGTCCGACTCGCACTTGCCCGGTTTTTTTTCATAAGCGACCTGACACGATATCTTTTGCGCTCCCTTGAACCGCTTTAGCGTCCTACAGTTTGAGCAGCTCTGGGCTAAGCTAACGTCAACGGCGGCCCGCATTCGGCGAACGGCATGTAGGCTGCTTTAGGATTTGCCACTTTATCACAATAAACGTACTAGGCTTACAGTCGTGACCCGAATGACGCAAGGCACTTAAAACCACGCTTTGGTTTCCGTATGGATACATCTATCGCAGCTGCTATCTCGTTCCGTGACATAATTAATTTCATTCCACTCATCATGCTATTGGCCTGTTATGGTAAATAAACATCACGGGACAATTCACAGCAATTGACCTAGTCCCAAAGTAAGCTTATAGGGTGAGAAAATTAATTAAATCAGGGGAAAAAATTGGTACAGTTATACCTTGCAGTATCCAGATAAACATATTAAAAGTCCTCAAGGGTGAGGGTTGTGCTGAGGGTGTAAGACTGTAAGTTGAAGGTACCCTTTTTCAGGTTTTTCCTCATATCTCGTATATTTCTACGAATAGTATTATGATTACCTCAGACAAAAGTTTCTACATAAAATATAGTACAAATTGGGTCAAATTCATTTTTGCTCTAAGATTAATACTTTAGGAGATACAGGGTGTTTAAGTTAACAAGGAGACAAAAAATAGACAATTTAAGAAATGATTAACGAAATAGGTTTCAAATATTGTTTAAAAATAGAAAAGCAAATTAGTTAATCTTTATTATGTTACTCATCGTTTTCTACATCGACATTACCGTCTTCTCCTTCTATGAAATCTACAGGTATACCGTTTGTAAATGAGCCCAAGCAGCCGAAACATACTAGAGTCTAGTTTGTTAAATTCAGCACCGAGTCTAAAGTTATCTCTCCTCTCTCCCGCCTACTAAAGGGTCAGCAAAATATCTCGCATTACATCAAGTACACAACAGTGGCTGGGTAACGAAATGCCTCCTGAAATGTGGGGTTGGAAGCGAGGAGCTGATGGAACCCTCGAGCCAATTATCACCACTGATCCTCCAGCTCCTGGCATTCGTACTGACTTAAATTTTTTGTCGCTACTTCGCGTTACCCCCCTTACCAAGGCAAGCTAAGGATGCTGCAAGGTCTGTGCCAATTTTCAAAACTACACTACAGCTTCCGCTACACAATGAATAATCATAATGAGATCCAATTACTTATGCCAAAGACATGGCTTACAGTCTTTATTTTGAAAAGTTCTCACATTACCTTTAGGTATAATTTTACGTATTTGTTTAACTTCTCTAGTAGATGTTTTTTTTTGCTTACCTTATTAGTTCGGTTGCTATTGCAAACAAAAACGACGAAAAAATATATCATAGTTTTGATGAAACAACGCAAACAATTTGTGATGTTTGTACCTCCTCATTTCAGAACTTTGCCTCTCGGCTTGCAGTGTTAATCTATAATACCTAAAGGAACTTGGTCAATTATTATTTTTATGTACACGCCGACGTATTTACTCTGTCTGGAGATAGCGTGAACTCTTTGTTTATATGAGTCTCGAATCTCTCCCTTTAATACTACGAAACATGTATACAAACACGGTGGCTCTTAAAGTAAATGTTTGCGGTAATCACTGTCAGTGCAATCGTCTACTCATTGCATGGATTGTTAAACTTTTAATAGGTTAGTAGCTGGCTTTATCTCGGCGCGTCTGCGGACATAATGCGTCGTACTACAAAGTGATAGTAAACTGAACCGACGTCACGACTGTTACTTTTGTTTAATTTAACTAGTGACATGTGTTTCAGCTCTATTAATCCATGCAAATTCTTGTTACTCATTGTTAGAGTTGCGTAACTCAGTTGGAATGAACCCTTCCAGGATCGCTTTGTCCGTCTATCAAATACTCAAGTCTTCCCCTTTGAGGCAGTTAAAAAAAAATGGATATAATCCAATTGCCAGGAAAGAAAATTATAGAGAGTTTCCAATTGTTTTACGTTAAGAAAAGTCAGATAATTTTCTTATGTATGTCTGTACGTTAGTAACCACCTTAAACCCCCACTGCGTACATTTTGCTTAGGAGAGGGGCTCTGCTAATATTAGATATTAATTCATGGATACAGAAATTTCTACGGCAACCCTCGGCAACGGAACCCTCACCGGCCCGAGCCCGAGCCCGGCTCGCACTTGCCAGTTTCATTTTTATTTTTATTTTTTTTTAATTTTGCAGGCTCACAGTGCGAACGTCGTCGGCTTTGGCATATCAAGTAACGGGAAATTCATGATGTCGTGCTCATCAAACACTGACATGGTCATATGGGATCTGAAGGGCCAGAAACTAGACACCCTCGACACTTATTTGATGAGTACATATTCCGCCAAAATATCACCGTGCGGGCGATTCGTCGTCGCCACAGGCCAGGTGACAGACATAAAGGTGATGGAAGTCTGCTTCACAAAGACTGGAGAGTACAAGCAAGTAACAAAGGCCTACGATCTCACCGGCCACTCATCAGGCATATATGACGTCGCCTTCGATGTGGACACTTCGCACGTAGCTACCATATCCAAGGATGGCACGTGGAAGTTATATCACACAAAGGGTTAGTATTATCTAACTTTAAATGCGCAGAAGATGGTTCTCGCTATCGTATACATACGTATTACGACTTATTACACATATGCATGACTACGTGAGGATAACCGATGACGTGCTTGAGGCAATCGCGGAATCCTCCAGCTTGTTAGGAGTCCGTCGCGGTGTTTCCCTGTTGAATAAGTCCCTGTTAAGTTATTTAGTAGGAAAACACTGAGACGTTTTAACACGCAAGGTGTGGGTCAGCCCCGCGCGGATGTGTAACCGGTTATCGGCGGGTATAACGCCATGTGGAAATTCGTACCGTTTAGATATCGTTTACTTTGAGGAAATCAGATATTAACTATGTACTCGTAATAATTATTCTGTGTTACGTGGGGAATGACGCGTATAGCCAATACCTGCGGTTCAAGTAATTTTATTGATTTATAAACATAAAACTTAACCTATGCCACTTATGAGAGAGTGCAATGTCACATTATAATATGTATAGGACACATACTTAGGACACTGGGCCGTGGAGGCTATGGAACATTATTATTAACATTGCCAACCCGTAGCAACGTGTTTGTAAACAATAACAAGCGTCATCTCTCTGCGACAACGTTACATGTATGATCGATCAGGAATGAAGTCCTTGACCCCGTGATACCTACACAGGTATTTTGCAGTGTCATGAAATATATGCGTGAATATCTCTTAAATGTCAGCTGTCCTTTAGTTCAAATCTATCACGCGTGAAATAAAACTGATAACTAGACAGACTCCCAATCACGCTGTTCACAGTTCATTTTTTTTCCTGTTCATTTGATATTGCCTCGTGATTAGCGAAAGTTTTATACTATCTAGTTTCCATGTATATGGAGCATTGATAATATCACTAATTCCTAAATCACAGACAGATAAGCGATTTATATTTACAATGATATTCTGCAGGTAAGACGGGATTTAAGTCAGGTACTCGTGATACTAATGTCTGGCCCAACTAATATTTGCAACCGAGTTTCGTTCGATCTGTGCAGTTTCGGACGAAACCAAAACTTTACTCGCGGAATGTTCTAGTGTATATTCTTTAAACCTGCGTTTATTTCATGGTTTGATAAATAGTTGATAGTGAGGTGAGAGTAATACGCTACGAAATACTGGCAGATAAACGTGTGGCGGAGCCACTCCACGACGCCAATTGCTCCTGAACGCCGCACCCACAAACCCAGTTTCAGTTTCTGCCTTATTTTCCGCAGTTTTTTTGCCGAAACCGCAACTCCAATTTGACGCTGAAACGCGAACAAACCGAACGTTTGGTTGGACATTATGTTTCACTGCCAGTGTTACGTCACTCAATGATACAGGGTACTTCCTTTCCGCTACAGTTTCCACGTAGTGATTCTATTCTCTTTGGCATTGGTCACTCGAAAATATGCTTTGTGTCTTGAACATGAAACTACCGTGAGACTCACTCATATTAAATGTACACACATGCATGTGTGCGTGTTGCGGCAGCCGCCGGTTCGCGTGCTCCTGAGAGGAAGGGCTACGAAATAGCCCGAAACATGTCGAGCTAAACTCGGTTTAAGACGTGAGTTATCCGTTATAATAACATTTAATATGCTTTGTGTCTGTTACTAACACCGCCGAGCGCCGACGGTGATCCGATCCGACCTGTAGGTGAATTTAGCAGCTGTCAAACGTAGTAACTATTACTATGTATCTTTATCCTCCTGAGTCCTCGCGTACTTTATAAAGGACCAATTAACACTAACAATAACGGCCGATTGTAATTTATAAAGTACAAATTGTCCATTAATAAACAAAAGATTTTTTTAATAATATCCAAAATAACAAAGCAGGTCAACCACGTCTAGGTCTTTAAGCACTAAGTTTGTTAAAATATGTCAGGACTCAGGAGGATAGTCGAGGGCATAAATATCTATACAGTCAGAGCGTCAAATATATGTATATATCGAGCTCAGCTTATGGTTAGAGGCATAAAAGTGTATTGATATTTTTGACGTCTTCTGAATGTACACATAATTAAGAGCGTTTATACCTGCTGAGCTGGCAACGTTGCATTTTTGTTAGTTTTTCTCGATTATTCCATAAAATTTAATGAAAATTAATAATGTTGTCTGATAGAACACTTCTTAATATTTAAGTTAATGTGTCTACAATGTCTAGCAGGTATAAACGCTCTTAAGGCCTTGACTGTGCCCTAATTGTGACACAGCTTCTATATTTACTAAAACCTATTCAACTCTCATAGGAATTGAAACATAATAATGCATTAGTATTTTAATAACAAATTCGAGGAATCGGTATATGGAAATGTGAACATGGTAATTTTCATGTAAAATTTACTATGACAGAGATTATTTTTGTTTTCGCAATGCTCCTTAAAAGGAAATTGCTCGTAAGTTGTTGTAAGTAGTTGTGAGTATTCTTATTGTTCCGTTAAAAATAACACATGTGTATTTTATTGTGTTTATATCTAAAAGTTCATCTACTTTTGAACTATGTTGCATGCAAATCTGATTAACAAACATATGGGGTGACGATGACGTCACCCCATACGTCATGTATGAACATGTAATGTATATACTTTAGTCCTACTTTGTAAACTATGAATACGCACATAATTTTAAATTTACTTCTTATGAGTTTTATGAGCTTTTATTTAACATGCTCGGTCGTATATTAAGTAAGTTGTGGTTTTAAATTTTGCAAACCATTTTCGACTATTTCCTGGTAAGTATTCGATTGAACTGACATTTGGCATACTTAAATGAATTTGGTGACAATACAATAATCTGCTAGTGAAATTCTAGTGCCCCGGCCAGGGCGGCCTCCGCAACTTTTCAACGGTTAATGGCATGGACTTGAAGCTTGTACGTAGCTTATATGTAGTCAGATGACAATGCAAGTTTAGTAAACAAAAAGTACAGTTAGCAAAAAAGCTTAACATCTGTTGTATATGTTGGTAATATTAACCAATCCAAGAAGGCTGAAGTACGTTGTAAAACATTGGCTGCATAGATATATAAAAATGAATCGCCGAACGGTATATATTGTACGCGTGTAACTTCCGAACGACGGCACCGAATTGTTTTTTTTTTTATTGGTGTATTCGTTATTGTCAGGCTGGCGGGCAACAGCTAGTATAGGATAGTTATGGGAAATCCAAGCGATGTCTAATACCGTATTGGAGTAAATGTCTCACGATATTATTTTATTTTATTAATCTACTATATTTCTTTTTTCAGTAAATTACGTCATCGGCGAGTCTCCCCATGTTCTAGAGACCGGCACATACACGCAGACTGCCAACGCGCCGTGCATAGCACTGTCTCCGAACGCCGAAGTGTTAGCGGTGTCGGTTGACGGATCCGTAGAGTTCTACGACACCTATACCGGGAAGCTGTATGATACCGTGGAGAACGTCTATACGACCGGTATGTATTTCTGTTATCATATCGCCTGAGCCGTAGGACGTCCACTGTTGAACATAGGCCGCCATAGACCTCCAGTTGCTTCGGTTGGCGGCCTTCATCCACCGTAAACCTTCGGCTTTAACCAGATCGTCCGTCCATACTACACCACACAAAGTGTTGGTACAGCCACCAGCACCTACATCTGACAGAACAAAGCGTACATATCTGACGACTCTATTTCTAGGGCCCGGTAGGACGTGTCATATTTTTGCACGCTCCGCTGTAGCAGATATTAATGCTGGTGACTGTACCACATATACTGCTCTAAAATGACAAAGAGGTCAAACAGGTATGGAATTTTTTATACGTCTATTTGGTTTTAATACCAACGTATTAGATAAGAAGCGAAACTTTAGGCAGTTTCATATTATATTTTTTTATACCACGAGTCATCTCAGCAATCGATATTCAAACTGAATTTGCTCCTTGCTGGCGGCCTGTATGGCAGGTTACTCTCTCCGGTAAGCTGTAAAGCTTAACAGTAAAAAATCCTTAATTGATTGATCGGTCTGTTACTTAGCAGACTGATTAAGCTTGTTAGACGGTTGTCAAGAAGTATGATTCATAAACGCTTGCTAGCAGTCTGCTAGTTGTTGAGCTGCTGATAGACGGATTAGACGCGTTATGTTGGCAATCTTGACAAATCAAAGACAAAAAATGGCCTCATCGATAATTAAAAAAAAAATTGACAGCAGTGACAGCAAATTAGCAGGAAAAAAAAAGCGAGATGTTTATTTTCCCGCCATTTCCGATCCGCATGTTTATGTTTAAGTGCAAAAAGCCGTAATTATGTTAATCATCCTAATTTTATTTTCTCATATTTATTGTTAGTAAAGTAGTAAAGTAGCAGTAATTTTAGAGGATTTTTAAATACAAATTCCTGAAAATAAATTTTCCTGTTTTTTTTTTAATCTTTGCGTAACTTCACCCTTCACTAAAAATATCTTCGGTGTGGTTTTTTGCTCTTGTCAAAGTCAGCTGTTCAAACTTGTGGCGGCCATTTTGTGACATAGCAGGGAGATAAAGGAGGGTCTGTCCTCTAACTTTAGCAGAGCCTTGATCGACTGATTAGCGCTAACAGACGTTTATGAATCACGTTTTTTAGCATCGGGCCTTCAAGGAGCCTTCAAGGAGGCTCTACTTTTTATGAATAAGCTTAAGAGACTAACTGCAACAGTCCGTACCAAAAAAATAATACATAATTAGAGTTCAATATTTGTATACAACCGTGATAAAAAAAAGGTTGCGTTGAGCCTGAAATTATAATAGAGAATAAAGACTAATTTTATAATAGTATCAATGCCACATGTACAAACATTTCTACGATTGGTCAAGCGCAATGATCATTTGTTTTCGTCCAGCGGTCGCAGCCGTCGCCGTTGGTTTTGTACTAAACCAATACGACTGGTATGGTTGAGTAAACTCAGTGAATGACCTTAAAAAACATATTCGAATCTTAATGAACAAAGAAATCCTTTTTGGGTTTTGTAAATATATGCCCTAGTAAATAATTATAAAGAGGTGTCTTAAAACTTGACCTGAAATGTATATTTCAGAACTAAATTATTATCATTATTATTTTAAAATTTATGACGGTGGAAGCATTCTACACTTCCACTTAACGTAGATATAGTGAGTGTTTAGTTTTGTAACTAAGGGACCCCATACATCCCTGTATATATATTTTTGTATTTTTTTCTTTAATTGTTTACTGTAGTTTGAAGTATTTTATTTGTAGTTATATTATTATGAAAAAATTACTTTCTGCGAAGTTTCTTGCGGCGCATTGATGGTCTTTCCGAAAGCGCTGGTAGTTCTAAAACTGATTCGACTTACTATGTTTCAAAGTATGTACTTCTAATCTTTGTACTGGAAGTGACGCATCGTGTACCTATATTTACATATAATAATACCTGAATATCTACATGCATTCGAAGTAGGTACGACGTTTGCGCGCCTCGGCACGTGGCCAGCAAATTGTAAACACAGGAAATAAATACAAACAGATGTTTAATTTACCTAATACTAGCATACGTTATTTTGTGTTTATTTTATGACAGACTAATTATTACTTCAGCCAAACGAGTAGTAATAAAATATAAAGGTTGTATTTTACGATTGATGACCATTACCGAAATTATTAAAAGTGTAAAAAAACTCGATTGAAGTAATTTAGATCCTAAGATAGGATGAAGTTTGATTTAATAGACCAGAATAAACTGATCGACCGGTTGACCCAGTTTTATATTATGTGGGCGTACTTGTGTGTGACTAGGTATTCTATTTTTTTGTTTTGGAACCAGGGTTGAGCGATAATTATTGACCTCATATTTTCTATCTTACTCGTGATAATATAAATATTTGTGAAAAAGTAGACAATTGATATTTATACATGTAATAACAGGAGGTTGAAAAAAGCCCGGAGGCTTCGAGAAAAGTACCTATGGTATGGCTTTGTTTTGCTCGATTTGGCCGTACAATTTATATATTTAACTTTTTATTAGAATGTTATTAAGTTTTGTAGGTATTTATTTAACGGTTTAGATGTTTGTCTACGGACTCCTAACGATAACTATCTCTCTATATTTTTACGTGTTCTTTAATTAATTAGTTGCTTTTAATAATGTGTACGTTGCTGAAATCTCAACATACGAAAATTTATAAAAAAAAACCTGTCACAGCACAGCACGCATCCTATGGTAATAAAAATACCTTGAATACCTATCAGAGAAAACGGTGTTGTATAACGTTGTTTGATTGTGATCTAACAAGACTAGCTAATGTAGGTTACGTGAATCAGAGTTTTAAACATAAAAGGAAAGAGTTGACCCTTTCCTGTAAAGTATGAACTGTATCAAAACGTTCATAATAAGGATAGTTGCAATAATGATTCAAACCGATTTTGTGTGTTTGTTTTCTTTTTCAAGAAGTTGAAAAAGAGACGATCTAGTTATACCTATTGATTTTAACCATTTATGGCCCAGGACATATATAGGACTTATTGTAATGGTAGTTTAAAAAATACATGTAAAAGAGCCCTTTGCTCTTCTAAATAATAATACTTAATAAATAAAGATATTTTACTTGCAGAATAAAAGATTTGAATTTTGAATTAGAATGTGACATCGCACTCTCTGTTAAATGACGTAAAGTTTCATGTTTCATCAAGAACTAAAATTCCCATGATCTTGACATGTGCGTCATGTTTTTGTTCCGGCAAAGCCGTAACGAACAAGTTAAGGACCTCCATTTATTTTAGCCTTCACGATTTCTTTACCTATGGGATTTTATGATAAATTTTCCTCCGTCGGTTAACCGGCATCTTTTTCTACGAGGAACACAGTTAAAGCGTGATGGTTTTCTATGAGTTTTGCATTACGTGACAAATTTTGACATTAATGCTCGTAATACGTGTGCGTGAAATGGTAAAAAGTGCAGTAAACGATAAGCTAATGCCATCTTCCGTCATAAGTAAAAAATAGGACGTTTTACGGTTTTAAAGTAACCATTAGGCATATCGGGGACAACGTAAATATCTTCGGGTGTGCTCAGCCAAATATTAGGTACGAACACTCGTTCCGAATTTTTGTTTCGTTTTTTTTTTGTGATATAAAGTATCGTTAAGAAATAAACTTTAATAAAAAATATGAATGATTTAATTTCGTAAATAGTTAATTTCACAAATACAAACATAATCTATAATGACATCATTTACAACTATCAATTAATTTATCATTATTTATATCGTGTTAAGTAGGTGCATTTATTTATTTAGTCTTTCCCACTTATTCATAAACAGGCTTTAATTATATCAGTTAATTAAAGTAATTCAACCTAGTAATTATATAAGTGGTTATCATATACAATTATGAAAATAAGTGTTTGCAAGCGAAATAATCGTGTTATTTTTTTAGATTCAAGGCTTTCTTTCCTTAGTTTCATTATAGTCCGTCTTTAAAACATCAATTTTATCTATCTTGCAACTTTAAAGAGAAAAAATATTGATACATGAAAATCACTTGCAACCACCAAAATTTCATTACTATACATATGTACTCATGTCTCGTACAAAAAAAAAAAGATAAAACAACTTCTCTGGCTGATAATCGCATGAGCTGATTTTTTTTCATTAATCTCTTCGATTTAAATAGGTCAGACGCTCCAGTCTTATCTTGAACACACGTTAAGATACGTATATAAGTGTCATATGTATATTACATTACATACGTACGTACGTATTTATGTGTAATGTAAACAATTCTGTTGTTGCATAAAACAGATAAACGATCTGCGCTATTCATACTTAGTATTTCGTCATATTTATCAGTATGTTATGTACTTATGTAATAGATCATGACTTAGATTAGAAAACTTTGCAAGTAGATATATTGTTAGATATACAACGTACAGCTTAAACCACTGGAGCCAAATGAATTTAAATTTGGCAGACCTTGAGCATCGTAGAGATCACTAAGAAGGGGTTTTCAAAAACCTACGGGCTAGGGAATAAACCTTTTTGCACTTCGCCGCTTCCACGTGGGCGAAGCTACCGGCTTAAAATACTTAGTTTGTATTTTAGGTAGGGGAATACAGATAAACAATTATATTATAATTTTGTGGGGGTGCAGCACAGACTTTCAGGACTTATTCGTGTTGCAAAAGAAATGTCTGCGCATTCTTGTCAATATACGCCGCACAGAAACATGCAGACCACACTTCACAGAAAAAAACTTACTCACTCTTCCCTCTATTTACATTTTGGAAGTGTGCATGTTCGTGAGAGAGAATATGCACCTTTTCCACAAAATTAAAGATGCCCCAAACAGAAAAGTAGTTACCCGCCATGAAAACAGACTCGGGTTGCCAAAATCTAATTTAGTAATGCACAGAAACAGTCCATGTTAGATTTATAAAAATTTACAATAAAATTCCAGAAAACATAAAAGCTGAAGAAAAGCATCATTTATTTAAACTTAAGCTAAAGAACCTACTTACTAAAAAAGCATTATACTGTAGACGAACTTTTTAATGATAATGATAGAACTTGACATAAAATATTTACTTTAATATAAATTTGATATTGTATACATATTGTTATGATTATTTTGAATTAGATAATTTATGTGACACTGCCATGCCTGCCCAGGGCCCATATGAAACTAAATGTACCTACTTAGTATTAAGATCTGTACAATACTATGGTTGCAATAAACGACTAATAAACTAAACAAGTCGCCATATACTATCAACCACTGTACTAAGAGACATTGAGACGTAAAGAATGCACTTATTCTACTAGCCTAGTAATATTATAAAAGAGAAAGTTTGTGAAGATGTTTGTTACTCAATCATGCAATATCATCTGAACCGATATAGATTAATTTTGGTGTAGAGATAGTTTAAGTTCCAGGGAAAAACGTAAGAAAATTTTTATCCTGGAAAATTGTATAAGATAGGTAAACGAATTCTTCGCAGTTTAAACTAAATAGTTTCCATTCGAATTCGTTCACTCGATCAATAAGCATCTAATAAAACGCCTATAGCTCTACGGCTCTGTTAATTCGTTTCACGTCATACATAATACTTGTGTGTTAGCAAATCTGTATCTTCTCCCTTTAATACCAAACAAAACTACCCCTCTTAGGAAAAAATCAAAGTAGTCTCTTCTTCTTCAGACCTTTGTCCTTTAATGCTAGGTGTAGGCCTCCAATAGTGCACACCATTTCTCTCAGTCTTCTGTCTTCCTCATCCACTCCTTTCCGGCAATTTTGCCTAGATCATCGGTCCATCGTGTGAGTGGTTTACTAACATTTATACGTCATGTACTGTGTTTCCACTTAAGTAGGTACTAATTTTCCTCAGCAGTTGTCCTTGGCGCGACATGAGGCCCTCACTTCCGGACTACTCTAGCTATATGTCTGTGAGGTTCGTCCATCTCCGTGTTTCTTATCTTGTCACGAAGAGAAACACCGAGCATCGCTAGTTCTATAGCTCTGTGTGATTCGCGACCTATGGATCAAGGTAGTTAAAGTGATACTATTATCTAAATTAGTGAAGAAATTATGACACTTGTACGCGTACCTCTTTGTGTGGGAATTGAATTAACCTAGCTTCGTTAAACCCATTCTTTGCGGCTACAGTAGATAAGAGTTTTTACGCGACTGCCCCAGAAAGGAGGGTTAGATATGATGTATGTATTCTATCTATGTTAGTATGTCAGTTTGTTAGATTGTATTGTATTGTTTTATGTATTAATTGATTCAGAGATTTTCTTGTTTAACTTCAAGTGTGAATTTAATAATAATTTTCATTAAGTCAATTTTGTTAAAAAAATAATACCATTTAAACCGTTCTCCATCTTAACGATGAATGGTAAGTACCTACGTATGTATAAATTTACATACAGTCGAAAATAGAACCTCCTCATTTTTTGAAGTGGGTGAAAAATCCAGCACGACAGTTCAATAATCTTGTAGCAAAGTTGATTATATGAATACATCACACCTTCACATCAATTGACCGGCTAACCGATAATGTCTTTGCCAACCTCGACATTGGCGGAGGCGGAATCATCGATAGTATCGATGGAGCTATACTTTCAATAATTGAATTTAATTACAACAATTGACATAACTATTGCAGTGTCATCATCAAATAAATGACTATTTCTCAAAAAGTTGTCCATTTTAATTTTTCAGTTGTCCGCTTATTTAAAAAAAAATCCTGACGCTATTTCACCACAAAAAATAAGTAATTATTGTTTTTAAATATATACCATACCTTGTGTTAAAAGTGATAAAAAGTCTAATAATCTTTGTTGTTGGATCCAATAGAAAGTCATGCTGTAGTTACAAAATTACGATTTTTTCCTCATAAGATTTCGTGACGTTGTCCTGACGTCAAGAAGTTTTGGATGTTTTATGTTTATGATCTCGTCCTTAGGGTTAATAATTTCTTGACAAAACTGATTTCTTGTCAATTTCATGACGGGACAGCTTTTTGAGAAATACTCAAATACGTATTATTTATTTATTTCCTCAGAGTACAACCGATCAGCTCATTACACGCAGTTATGTATTTTTAATTCGCTCCGAGGCTATCGGAAGAGTGCATTATTGAACAACCAGCCAAGGTTCGCTTATCTGTGTAGGTACTACTCGTCAATATCACATCCTATGAATTATCAGGATATTGAATACACACAAAGAGTTATGTGCGTCCTTGCTTCGCAGGACGGACGTGAAAAAAGATCCTTATTGTTAGCATTTGCATACATATGGGTGTGATACTGAGCCCATACCGTAAATTTTTAATTGTTTTAAAAATACCGTTTTTTATTGTCAGACAGTGTTTTTGTATATACTTACTAATACTATAAATGTAAAAGTGTGCGTGTTTGTATGATTGTCCTTCTTTCACGTAGAAATGGAGCGATGGATTAACGTGATTTTTGGCGTAGATATAGTTTACCTATGGGCCAGAGTGACATAGGCTAATTTTTGTCCCGGAAAATGCACAGTTCCCGAGGGAACAGCGCGCTATAACCGAATTCCACGCGAACGAAGCCGCTGACAAAAGCTATTGTTTATAAAACAGACAAATAGGTGCCAATGGGATAGGAGAAATAAAAAGAGGTAATTCAAATCAATTGTAGTCTCTTTTTAAATTGTCAAACTGTCATCTTATCATCGACGATTAGCTACTGCCGGGTTCCGTATCAATATGCGGCAAATACCTACTACTAATTGTTAAATTTTGACGGACTTATCCTTAATTTGTAAAGCCTACCTACTAGGCTGTGATAGTTATCGTTTTTCTAGCACATCTAGCATCTGGCATTAAAATCTGTTTCTGATTATACTTCAAAGTTTCAATTAAGCTCTCGATTTAGCCTAAAATTGAGTTCAAATGCAATGGACCCACCGTATCTCGTCTCCTCGGCTTGGATTTGAGTCGAAACTTACTCCATTGATCAATAGAAACCGTTGGGCGACACAGTTGGCATAATGGCTTGTTTCGGCTGCCAAGCGAAAGTGGCTTATTTGAATATAGCCAGCGGGCGATATGAGTAGTATTTGAATGGAAATGTCCTTTGATGGTTTTGGAATTTACGTCGAATTGGCACTTAATAGGCGTAGAAATCTAGATGATTATCGTCACGATCTAAATATGAAAGTCGTAATATTTAGGTGTTTATTTCTAGTTTACAATCGTGGATAGGTATTGATATACATACATATACATAGGTATTGATATACATACATAAAAATCACGCCTGTATTTCCAAATGGGGTAGGCAGAGCACACGAAGCGTTATCGCTTCGGAGCCACTTTTAGCAATTTTAGGTTTTAAATTTGACAAAAACGGTACAATAGTGACAGGTTGCTAGCCTGTCGCCTACGGTGTACCTTAACCTATGTCCTCAGTCGCCTCTTACGAGATCCATGGAAGAAATGTAGGTATTGATGGAAACAATTAATGTTGGATATAAAGTTATTTAACTGGAGATACGTGAAATTTGGAATCTGTAGATTTGACAGTCACTCATTAGTAGGACCTACTATTAAGTACATGATCAAGTTTTCTTGGTTTCGTGATCCTAAAAGGATCCCTTATAATTTCGCTGTGTCCCTCAGCTCCGTGGTGCGGTTTTTTGCAAAAAAATAAACAGCTCAAACGACGGAGAAAAATTCACTATTTCCGAACATGTACACAACTTAATTTTTAAAAACCGATATATATTAAGAATACGGATAAAAATACAAAATTAAATTTTGAAACAATAAAAAAAATAGAGTTCATCTCCTGTAGGTCAGTGACGTGGGTATAATTTTTTCTTCGTCTAAATCCAGTGTGTGGAAAACAAGTTCATACATAAATGAATGACTTGACTATAGTTCAAATTATTAAACGTAAAGAAATAGTATGCTATTAACCCCCGACGCAAAAAGAGGGTGTTATAAGTTTCACCGCTATGTGTGTTTGTGTCTATATGTGGCACTGTAGCTCTTAAACAGGTGGGTGGTTTGAATGCGGCTTTCTAGCGATCGTTCTTAGTCTTAGACATGTTTTATCAAAATCGGTTCAGCCGTTTTTGAGATATTGAACTTTGAAGTGACAATATCGGGGTTTTCCAAGTTTTTGTTGGTTAGTTAATACGTTATGAGGTAAATTAGTCAAATTAATTTCTCCTTATAATAAGTCCTTCCATTAAACATGGACGCATTCTGTTGAATTAGAATCAACAAAATGGTGTCGGCGTCACAGTTCCGTTTAACCATAACTATTCTAAGAACATGACCTATTTTAGTTGAAGGTACGTAAGTATTATAAGTAAGTAGCAACTCATACTGTACCTACTGGTTGCGCTCATAGCATCGGTTTGCGAAAGTAGCGTGTACAGTTAATTCTTTGCCATATTTTTATAACTTGTTCAGATTATTAGCAATGTCCATACTTATTGATCAAGGGAAATGTTCAGTATTATATGTGTCGACGGCCGATCGTAAAATCCGCCAGACCACGAAATTCCTAGGGATATCGTGAAATGGTGCCATTTCATGAATTGGCTGACATTTTTCTCTTTTTCGGTATATCACGATATGCCCAGAATAAAGCTAGGAATATCGACGAATGCGTTGCTCTAATCGATCTGCCGTATTGTTTCTCAGGCACATCGTGATATGCCTGATCAACTTTTAGGCATATAGTGAAATGGCGCCATTTCACGATATGCCTAGGAATTTCGTGATCTGGCAGATTTAACGATCGGCCGCCGACAAATGCATATTTAACCAACATGTGTGTGATGATTTTAATTCTGTATTCGTACTTGAAAAGGGAAAATAGTTTATTTAATTAACTTTTTTGACATGATTTTAAAGTGGCTGAGTAAATGTCAACAAAAGAAGAATATTTTTTCATATAACGATTTTTTTTGAGATGGGCCGAATGTGATTTGGACCGAATACGAACTTCGAACGAACATTTGGTATTCTGCCTCTCGTAAAATTTAAATACAAGTAGATAGATATGAAGAGATTGTTAAATATGGTTGTTGAATACCAACTCTTTAATTAAAAATACATAGTTACTTACATTTTCTCAATGTTTAGTTCGTGAAAATTGTGATACCCACAAAAACTTTTTTTTTAATTCAATTTGCGAATTGTAATCATGTTTTTTTTTTTAACGAAAAAAGTAAAACACGACTACCTACCTACCTACTTAAACGGCAAAAAAATCTTGTTTGACAATCGATTATGGCGAAACAGCAAAAATAATTCTTCCTTTGTAGCCAATTACGAAAACGGACTAAAGATTAGCGGATTAATTTAGTATCTATACCTGTGTTCATGGACGTTGAAGTACGTAGGTACGTACGTACGTAATAGACGTACTTAGACTCGCCATCATAAACTTCGGAGCTGTCTTGTTTTAAAATACCACGCGATTGAAAAACAGTCTTGTTCAGATATTTTTGAGTAAAAAGTGGTAGAAAGAACGTAGTAATGAAAATATGAGCTAAGGACAGCTCCTGTCATAAGGACTTGTACGGTCAAGGAGTTTAATTCATCATTGGCCACCATGGTACTATTTCACAGTAAACGTCATAACATCGCATTAATTAACAAGGAAAGTCGTAATGAATTTTCGTTTGAAAAGGTTCCATGGTGGCCCATGAATTAAATTCCTTGACTGTACCTGTTGTTACTTCAACACCTTGTTACCTTACCTTGTTGTTCTTTCAAATTTCCTCATAATGTCAGATTTGAGTAACAATGAAACACAAAATTCCTACAAATAAATCGCTAAATTATTTTTCCTGTTTGTTTACAGGTTCGATTAATCACATGAAGTTTGACGCCAGCGGGAAATACCTATTCGTTTGCGGGGACCGCGTCGTCAGGATTCTACACAACGTGTGCGGATATCAAACTACTATAGATAGCTGTACCAGGTTGCTTGCTACCAAGCAAACATCGGCCACCACTGAGCGTCTTAACAAAACTATCAAAGATTGTAAAGTAACTCTTGCTAAGTTTGGAAAGTAGGCGCAATCCCGTGTCCTGAGTCCTAATCGCATTTATTTTCACAAAGTATTTTTATACAATCTTACTGTAAGTTTTTGACTGATGTTAAAATGTTGGACTGAAATTATTTGGTATGTGTTTAATGACCAATGATTCGTAGCCAATTGCGATGTATTTACACGGTGTTTTTTTGTACCCTACGCTACGCCTGCGGCGCAATACGTTGGGTGAGTTGTTATGCAATAAATATTTAGGTAGAATAAAATAACACCACTATTCTTGTAAGTACATAGACTGGTTTTACGTTAAAAGTATTGGCTGCTTCTCAAAATTTATCCTACTTCCTACTAATATTATAAATGTGATAGTTTGTGAGTGAGTATGTTTGTTACTTCTTCACGCTGAAACGGCTGGACGGATTTGGATAAAATTTGGATTAAAACATAGGATACTTTTTATCCCGATATTCCCACGGGATAGGGATAAAATCTCTAAATAACGACCGCTAGGCTTAGTCATGAAATTTGGTGTAGATAGCTGAACATAACATCTGGAATAAAACATAGCCTACTTTTTATTCCGATATTCCCACGGGATAGGGATAAAATCTCGAAACAACAACCGCTGGGCTTAGAGTCATGAAATTTGACCATGATTGTTTTTAATGTAACGTCAATGAAATCAACGATTTAATTTTCGGGAATTCTAAAGGGATTTTTTTAAAATCTCGAAATGTCATTTCAGCTGCTGGACCATTAGGTAGGAGGTAGGGGTAGGATTTACGTGTGCGAAGTCGCGGGTAAACACTAGTAAATTATAATTCTCACAAATTTTTTATTTTGCAAGAAATTATGATATTTTTGGTATAGCGTAGGTATTTAAGCCATGAATAAGTTTAAGAAGGCCAAAGCCGATGAAGCGATATTTATTTTGGACATTGACAGGTACAGTTGGACGTAGTTTAGCAAAAAGGATCCAAAGCACTATCATGTTATTCTTTAACTTCGCTTTTGTTGCTACTGAAACTGGATCCAAATCAAGAAATGAAGTGTTGATGGTTGGATCCTTTTGTTAAACTACTTCCAGTTTAGCTAGGAGATTGGATCCAATGAGTCACTTCTCTCAAGTTTATATCAACTGCTTATAAAAAATGTACATCTTATCTTATAATGTTTGTATAAAGTCCAATTATGTTCATTCATCAAACAACATAAGTTTTGTATTTAGCCATTCTTTATGCTGGCTGTGAATAAAATTAAATATCAGTTATCTGAAAATTACAAATCCTCGTTATTTTAGGGTTATTGTAGGTCACGTCATTAGTGTGTTATAGGTATCTATGTAAAAAAATTATGCGTGTCAATATTTTGGTGAAGTACGATGGGACATTAAATATTGTGTAGTTAAGATATAATTATTATTTAAAAAATGATTCATTGGCTATGAGGGTTGCGTGACGTTACAAATATTATTTAAATTTGATATTATAGTGATTTAATAATTACCAGTCTCATTAGAATATTTTTCGTAGATTACCAGTGAAAAATAAATATTTTTTTTTTGTTCCATTTGACTTCCTTTTGTCTCCTCTCTTACTCCTCTTTTACCTCCTAACTAAAGTTTTGTCATTTTGCCACACTCAGAGACGTTAAGGCTGCGCTGCGTACCACCAGAGATGTGCGAGGATTCGTAGCGGGGTCGTGTAGCGCGCTATTTTTAAATAAGCGAGCGGGGTGCGGTGAGGCTGGGGCACGTCACTGGCCCCTATTGGTGACTTGAGTACTCGCAGTAACCTCGCACATATCCTACCCTTGTTTTGTATATTCAAAATCCTCGCTCCGCTAAAGGTGTCTCCACTAGAGCTGTATTGTGCGAAGATAGTTAATGTAAGCGTTTCTATTGGTTCATGGCAAACACACTCCTCGCACAACTTTGCCGGAAACGCAGCCTAACTGTCTGTAATGGAACCCTCTTAGTGCGACCTGCATCGCTCAAGTTGGTTTTATAAAATGCCTGTTTATTTACTTTGTCCCTATCTTGCTCGGAGTGTGAATAAAGATGAATAAAAACGGAGTAGTGTGAGAACGCGTTCAGATTGCCATTTCATAATTTTATCTTTATGAGAAGAAATACGTGTAAATATTCTAAGAACCCTACATGTTGAAACTATAACTAATAGAATGCAATTCTAATACAATTGCAGAAATGTGCGATGCAGATCGTGTGGAAGCTGCATTTTTGCGATGCGAGGTCGCATCAAGTTTGCATCGATTATGAAGGCAAATAACTCTCAAAATGTTTAGGGAATTGTCATTTAGTTGTCTTTACACTAAAACGGTTTCTATAACGTATGTATAATCTAAGAACATCTAATCATTGTCATTATTTTTCGCTTTTGTGTTTTTTTAAGCGTTCATATCAATGTGCATGATATCAAAATAAAGTCCATATTTTTATATTTGTAGTCTTATTTTTTTTAAGCTACTCTGTTCCATCTAACCCGATCAAGTTTACATACATAGCGAAATAAAACAAACGAATGTCAATATGCACCTTTACAGGATTTTATTAACGTCATTTCTCGCACAAAAGTGACATTAACAACAATAGGTACACTGAGATACTCCGTGATTTATAAATTAAAAATTTAAGTACAGTTTCACAGCTTTTGACAAACACAAAGAGCTTTTTACAATAAAATAAACAATGCGTTCAAAGTCAATTCCTTTAATGAGTAACTACTAATTAGAAAATAGTTTTTGATGCCAAAATAGTCTCTTTATTCAAAATTGATCATATAGGGTACTCTCTTTACCATAGATCTAAATATCTAAGTAGTTCGGCTATGGCATAAAAATAATTCTCTTAGTTATTTTAAATTTTGTACCAAACTGCTGTTGTAACTGTGTTAAATAATTTTTGTATCATTTCCATTTTTTTATTTTTTCTTATTACATATCTACTGCTTACTACTGGGCAAGTTAGATGAATATTCTATAAATGCGTGAGACGTTGAAGGCAGTGGTATATGCATTATTTGTGACGGATGTCAATAAATGGGTCCAGCCCATCAGTCTCTTTCGCACGGCTTGGGTAATGTATGAATTCACTGTGTGAAAGTTAACAGCTTATTTTTTTAAAAATTTACAAAGTTGGTAGATTCCTTGCTAGATGTTTGCCTAATTGTTTTAAGTAACCACTATAATTATTGTCCTGAAACTGTTTCAGAGATAGAGTGGTAAATAAAACCGTTAATAAGCTTAAAACGATAGCTTTTGAAATTAAAAATATATGTACGAATACAATATAATAAAAGTTTCGGTGCGTCATCGGTACTATACAATGCAAATGCTTTAAATAGTTGGATGCAATACACTCATAATACAACTCCCGCCTAAGAAGACAAGCGAGCAGAAGTAAGCAGTTCTCCTCAAGTCATTGCAAAATTTTAGTACAAGATAAACAGAGAGTTCAAAGTAGGCTTACATATTATTACTGTAAGGAGAATTAAACACAAATAGCACTTCCTTCATCTTGATACTACACTTTCATATTCCAACACAAGTAACAGGTAACAATCGATAGATAAAACAAAAGGTACTTACTTTAAATTACTTATGTGATATAACATAAAGCAGACAGACGGATATTTTGCTGTATTGTTTTCATTCTATACTGTTTATAAGATAAGAACATAACATTTATTTAGGCGGCACAGTGAGATTTCAGATCTATCATAGGCGGTGATCACGCTGTCACCGCATCCCGGTGCGGTGTGAGGTGATAAAGTTTTTCACTTCGACTCTATCTTCGAATCTTGGTTTGTATTAAAAAACCGCATGGTATTTATTTATTAAAGGAGAACCTACAGCTTATACAAACATATATGATTATGAAAATAGTGACACAGAGCCAATTACATGATCAGGATGGTATAACACACTGACTCCGCATCGTTACAATTTGGCGGCGTATTTCGTCGCTCCGCACCTCGCAATCGGATCCGGCAGCAGTGTGACGACCGCCTTTAAAGCCAATGGCTATATTTTTATGCCATTATGTATTTACATTGGTCTACAGAACTACAGAACAAGTAGTTCAACTTAGTAATCATTCAAGTCCACTTGAATTGCTTGCTTTAATTTAACAAAATGTAAAGCAACATTTAAGAGCTTGAGAAAAAACAATAAGTACAATAAAAATTAAAAATAATGTGACACCTAAGAACTTTCTCCATTACTAATTATTTAGTAGGTACACGGAGTGTTAACACGGCATAAGTTTGTTCAAAATGAGCAATCAAAGCAGAAAATTAAAGTATTAATGATCAATTTTTCTCGGTAAGGTTGAAAGTTGAACTTCTATCACAAACCACTATTATGAACTGTTCTTATTATGATTAACTCCTCTTAACCTACACACTTTAACGGGTAAAAGCCTCATTTTGTAATACATTACTTAATGTAATTTTATAGTGAAAATAATGCACTTTAATACAATGAGACAACTCTCGACGTGGTATTTGTGTACGCGCATGAATAATCTTTTTGATATGCAAGTATAATTTTTGGAAAAACAACATCAAAACGAGAGAATTATTTCCGTCTGTTGATAAAGATGTCTCAACCAATTAAAATTCCAGTACATAAGCACAATTAGCAGCACATACAATGTGACACTATTTACATAAATTATGAAAGAGAACACGCCGTTCAGCGATAAGCATTGATTAATTTCCAAACAACGAGTGTCACCTCTACAAACAGTTATTTAATAATTTAAAATGCGGACCACACGCGGTGAAAAAGAATTTGTATTTGTTTACAAAATGATATCATACTAATTGAATGATACGATTTTTTATGCAAAGTATATCTTAGTCTTTCAAACAGATTCTCATTATTAACGAATCGTATCAGATCAAAGAATAATGAATTTCTAATATGGCGAACTTGATACATTATATACTGGATACCTACTATTGTATTATTATTATTTATTCTGTCACCACGAGAACAAAAATAGTGCAGGCTAGCTAAGGCGCTTATGTAAGAGAAGACAAGGGTATGGCCCTACACAAGTACACTTGTATCATAATTCGGCGTTTATTAAATGCATAATATTAATATCACGTATTGCAAGTCACTTATGACTCGATATTGTCACTTCCACTACATTCTCATTTATTGACATTAGACTATTGACACTGCACAGGTGTCCTTTGCGGAAATATAACACAAACTGGGTTAAAATAACAACTAGGTAATCATATATAATTCGGATTATCAGGAAAGTTAAGACTTAACCAAAAACCTAAGAGATTTCTTAATAAATTTCATTTGTAATACACAATTAGGTCAAATATATCTTTACACTTTAGTACCTTGTCACTTCTGATAATTTTATATAAAACTTCAACCAGAAAGTGACAGCGACAAAGCAGTAAGTAGGTATACGTATCTGACCTCGACTGTACAGTCAAGTGCAAAGATATCGACACAGCCAAAGTTACAAATTATGCACTTAACATTAAGGTCGTGTATACATATGTTTGTAACTTTGGCCGTGTCGATATCTTTGCACTTGTCTGTACAGTCGAGGAAACTGAATCATGTAGTTACCAGGGTGGAACCTTTTCATAAACAATTTCGCTATGATTTCTTTGGCAGATGTATGGAATGACATCAGGACATCAGTAGCACGAAGGTTCCACCCTGGTACGTGATTCAGTTTCCTCGACTGTACATCCGATTTTTCTGTAGGTATCTGGACAGTGATCTTGAAGGTTGTAAAAATACGAGTAAGTATGAAACTTTTGACTACTCTTATACCAGTACACTTGAATCTTATGCTCATTCGTATTCGTATGGTGTAACAACTGGCAAATACCCACACACAAACCACATGCCACTTAAATGGGTACAAGTATCTATAATTATTTTCTTTAGCCAAGTTATGCTTACTTTTCAATGGCAGTCAGTTCTCGAATCAATCATCGTGCAAAAATAATGTATATCTCATTTAAAACTAAATAAATGTTGAGTAGGTACAGTCTAACTAAAAGTGTTAAAGTTAATTAGAAATAAGCAGTCATCACTGATTTATTAGTCTTATAGGTACTGGCGATTTTCGGGCGAGTTGAAAGCGAGGTGAGCGCGCAACGATATCGCCGCGCACACGCAAGAACGTCTATTGCTGCGACCCCGCAGCGAGTTAGTTCCGTAAAGCGCCAAGAACGCCTTATAATCGTGACTCTCGTACAGTTGCCATCAGATATTTCGGAGCGGCCAAGGTGATCAATAATATCAAAACATGAACTCTAATATCTTCATAATAGAGTGCATGTGCCGATGTTTTTGACCACATTGGCCGCTCCGAAATACCTGTTAGCGACTACAACAATAATAGGGATGTTGACGCCATTAAAAAAAAAATCGAAGAAGGCAAAACTCCAGTAAAAAAAGCTGCTTTTTTCAGGGGAAAACCAGATTAATTTTCGATTTACCCAAAATTAGATTTTTTGTTGCTTTAAAACAAATAAATAGTTAGTTGATTGAGTTGGCGAAGAAATAACGACTTATGACGACGTCATAAGTCGCTATTGGCATTGAAATTCTATTGGAGAATTGTGTTTTGAAAGCTCATAAAAAGTACGTCAGTTGATTGGTGGTGTCAACATCCCTATTCGGCGTGTTCGGCGCTATATGCAGCTGACGCGATGCGCGCTCGCAGTGATATCGTTGCGCGCTTACAAATCGTCAGTGTGACAACGCTCTTAGACGGACGTACTCCGCCACCGATATAATAGTATTTTATGCAACTGTATCGTAATAGGGCAGGGGGGGGGGTGTTTCAAGGCCTAATTACGTACAGTTGCATACAATATTTTATGTCTGCACGAGCTGGCTCGAGCCCCCCCCCCCCCCCGTGCTGTAATCATTACCATGAACATTACGATACAGCCGTGTTCATAATAGAATCCAATGTCGTAATGCTGGTTATTACATATGGTTTTTGAACGCATAATTGAGGATTTACTATATGGGTGTAGATAAAATAAAAGAATGAGACCTTTTAATTACAATACTGATAAAAGAAAAGCGGTGCACTATATAACGCAAAACACCACTCTTTATTCCCATTATATTACTATCAATGTTAGGGTAAAATGGCTTCTTCTACAGATTTTACATTCAATGACTGATATAAGTTACGTATATTATTACGTTAACATTGTAATGCTTTAACACTTAACCTCTAGCAAAATGGAAGCTTCATCTACGTGATATGGTGTTTTCGTGTTTATTGAGCAAATTTATAGTGAGGTGTAATTAAAATGCATGTAGCTAATCGTAAGGATCTTAAAAATCTAAACAAATGAATTGGATCCATATTTATGTTAATTTAGGCAGAAATAATAAAAAAGAGAACATCGATTCGATATTTTCGTAGAAAAAAATCAGGTATGTATCTTTTTTGAGCTATATTTAATGTGTTACATTTCCTACTGAGTTTTAATTTAATTATTTTCAGATGATTTTTCACGTTAATGAGTTTTTAAAAGGGACCAACTGTTACTATCATTTATATGACAACCACTTTTAAATTTTCTTCTTATATTTTTATGGCTGCGTAGATTATATTCACTAAAAAATCACTGAATTCGATTTACAATAAAATCACCACTCACTCATTTAAGTAGTTTCCGTTCAGTCTCTCATTTCTTGTCATGAACAATTTGTGCTGAGCAGACAAAGTTAAATGTAGCTCCTTGATGCTAAGAATAATTTAAGATTCGAAATTTTGACAACAATAAATGCCACCGTAGCATGACTAGTGAAGAGTGAGATTTCAGACGCCAATAACAATTATTTTGAAGATTCCAAAAATGTATAACTTTTAAAACGATTAGAAATAAATACTTATAACTAATCACATATATTAAAAAGAAAAAAAAGGACAACAAAAAAAATCGAGTTCTGTCAATTTGAATTTGACGTGATTGAAAACTTAATCGACTTAATACGTAAATAAATACTGTAAGTACTAAAGTAAATCGTAAATGATAAGGTAGAGGCCGGTCGTCGGCGACTATTGACTTTGGTACGGGTACCGCCCGCTCGTATGGCCGTCAGTTCGATTCTCCGTTACAATATTGGACTAGCATGAAATTCGTTTACGATACGCCTTATGGCAGCTTGATTGCAATCCCCTCGTTCTCCTTTCCATTCTGAAATAAAATATAAAAAATATAAAGCAAGCACCATGACTAAGGCTACGTACGCACGCACTATGCGGCTAACCCTTAAAGGGATCTTTTCCAGTTAACCTTTGAACGATTAAAAGAACTACAGAAACATAGTTTTGCTTCTTCTTCTCTTTCGAATGCTTGGTGTTTATTTCTTTTAATTCGTTGGCTATTGTTTAAAATTAAGTAATATGCTATATATTGTTTCCTAAGTTCCTAACTTATAGTATAAGTATATAATAAGTTAAGTATAAGTCAGCATTAATAAGCGATCTGCTTACGTTTAAACTGCATGCTGTGTTTGCCTGTAATTGGGTAAATACTCTTCCAATTGTTATTCCTATGTTTGTACTGCATGTTTTACGGTATGTTACCTGTTAGCAAACCTAAATAAATAAATAAATAACCATGCGGTTTGAAGGCGCCAAGCGATACTCTGAAGACGCCACGCTAAAATCGCGCTAAAATACTTCGAAAATAAGATTTAAACAGATGTTTGACTGAGTTAACACACTATGAACATTGCGAATATAAAGTGGCGTGTACAAAACAAGATACAATACTATAAAACTCTGAAAATTATTTCCAACACATGTTTTTTTAGATAAATTACTCAGTAGACCTTAAAAATAACCAGGTAAAAAATGAACTAAAAAAATGAACGACATCACATTTTTATGCTTTATAAAATTTACAGTAATGAGCAACTTTGACTTTAAGAAGTGTGAAGTGTGTAAGCGATGTCGATAGTAAAAATCTGAATCTAAAAACTGGCCTAGCACAAGGGTTCCGCACAATTCAAAAAATCAAACTGACTAGGTACCTGTTTATAATAAATAATCAGAGCAGACAGCAACACAACCGTCCACCATACTACCAGATGTTAGACTAACTTGACTGTGTTATTGATGATGAACTCTGATTGAGTTCGAAACGTGTTGGCGTAGTGTAGTAGTGATAATTGGGTTTGTGTATTGTGTGTGTTTTTCCATTGTGATGGCGGAGGAGCTGCATACCACGTGTTTGTTGCATAGGCGTAGCTATCGTAAGGTCGCGGGTGACCAAAGTAATTATTAATAGTTGTAGTATTATTAGTATTGATACATGGACCTTCGCAAAGTAACGCCTATTTAATAAATTAGTAAGATACTTACCATTCACCAATAAGTGTGCAGCCTGAGACAGTTCCCGGCCAAATCAGCCAGTAGCACTCTCTTGTTGGGCAGCAGCGTCAATCCTGCCACTCGGCGGGGTTTCTTCTCAGCTAACTCGCAGGCGGCCAGTATGCGGCCGTTGGCTGTCGCCTCCAGGACGAGCAAAGCCGGCCGGCCTCGCGTCGAGCGAATGCAAACTATGTGGCGGCCGGATTCCGTGTCTTCTATTGCTACGCCGCCGTAGCCGCCGCGACCTGGGAAAACGGGAAGGTTGGTCATGGGACACACCCAATCTAAGGGGTTCACTGTTGTTAGCTGTAGGTACAGTCACCAGCACCAATATCTGACACAACAAGCGTGCATAAATATCTGATACGACTCTATTTCTAGGGCCGAAAGGACGTGTCAGATATTTTTGCACGCTCCGCTGTGGCAGATATTAATGCTGGTGACTGTACGTCTCTTACAATATCCGTATTTTTATTTTATTTTACTTGCTTTGTCATCCAAACTATATTTCCGTACCAAATTTCAAGTTGATGATATTAGGCATTGAGGAATTCCCTTAAGCGGAGACGACCCTGGCTGCAGCATCAAGTTGTGTCTTACAATACAAACGTATTGTCATTAAAAATAAATAATCATGCAGTGTCGTGTCTGTGCTGTAAACTTTTGAGGAGTTCCCTCCTGCGGAAACGATGCCGGACTTCCATGATGTCACTGCTAGATTAATGTATTATCACCGTAGTATGCCAAATTTCAAGTCAATCCGACTACAGGAAGTGGGTCAAATTTAATTTTCAAGATTTGACCCGTACTAACATACTAGACTAATAAGTAACAATTTAAATAAAAGCTTAAAAAACCGGACAAAAGCGTGTTGGACACGCCCAACAAACCGTTCCTACCATTTCATCTTTCAATTAGCATAATACTTACTACCATTATGATTTTTTTCAAACCAAGTTCGATTTTAATGAAAATTGGACTTAAAAGTTGAATATTTCGCAAACATCACTGAATCGAAAACCGCCTTCACAACCCTTCCAATGATTTTAAAAGGCCTATCCAATGATACTCTATCCTATAGGGTTAGCCGGAAAAAAAACACCCCCACCTTACGTCTATGCAAGGTATATGTACATTTTTTTTACCATTTAGTCAACATAGGTTGCTACATTTATATCCGTGAAAAATTACTGCTTTGTAGCATTCATAGTCTTTGAGCAAAGCCGTGGATGGATGGACAGACAGACAGACATGACGGAACTATAAGGATTCCGATTTTGCCATTTTGGCTACGGAACCCGATTCAGCCGGGCACCGGGCACCCATCAGCTACTCACCTTTGGGCACGGGCGCGAGCGTGGCGCGCAACTGCCCGTCGCTCCCATACACGCGTACGGCCGCGTCCGCCACCACCAGCATATCTTCCGCCAACGCCAGCCCGCCCACTAGACCCAGTGAACCGTTTCCCACCTGCAACGACATAAATACAGACTTTTTTATTCATTCTACTATAGATTAGTAGATTGTATAACGAGAACTTGAAACGAGCCAATTTACCCGAGACGTTCATGAGTCAATCAAGATTTTATTATCAACTGTTATTCGGTTTCGTAAACCCAGGAGACATCAGTGATACATTTTCTTAGATTTTTTTTGCAATGTACTCTATTAGCATACTTAGGATATGATCCATGAAGGAGTTGCCTTAAAACTGTTACAACTCTTAATTTTTAGTGGATTTTTACTCCATAAAAACATACTTTTAATAAGTAACCCAGGAGACGTTACCATGGCAACAATGTACACAAAAAAGCCGATTTACCAAGATGCCCACACGCACCTCGCGTTTGAGCGCCCCACGGCTTTTAATCACTAACACGCAGCGAGCAGCCAGCACACCGGCTCCACCAGACGTGACACCCCATGTGTTGAGCAGTCAGGTAAAAAGCTGCTATGAAGTGTCCTGTGTCTTGATTAGGTACCCATACGCACCTCGCGGACACTCACGGTTGGGCTAGTCCACAAATTTAAAATCGCTCAGCGAGCTATGGAAATGACTATGCTCGGAGTCTCTCTGAAGGATCGAATGAGGAGATCCGACAGAGAACTAAAGTCATCGACATAGCTCACCAGATAAGCAAACTGAAATGAGTGTGGCCGAGGGTCGTACTCAGTGGCGTACAATTGGAGAAGCCTATGTCCAGCAGTGGACTAAGATAAGCTGATGATGATGACGCACCTCGCGTTCGAGCGCCCCGCGGCTGTCGAACACGAACACGCAGCGAGCGCCGTTGTCGCCGACCGCGAGCCGCCGGCCCCGCGGGTCGCACGCGACGCACACCGGCTCCACCAGACGCTCCGACTCTATCGTCCGCAGCGTCGAACCCTCCACGCTCACCTGGAACATATCAACGAGGCTTAAAAATAGGGTGACGGCACCAATCATGGACATGTTAAAAAGTCCCTAATAATGGACAACAAGGAATCAATGGGCCTTATACCTCATCATTCATGAACTTCATCAGTTATGATCAGTTATCTGAAAGGTGACTTTGGTTGCTTTTCATTCTTTTGTTTTCCGACATTTAAAGAAACTGTATGCTTTACGCGCCAAAGATGTTGAAGATGATGACTAGCAGAAAATCGTTATCGCTTACATACGCCAATAGTGGCGTGTGGCAAGCGTATTGCTAGTATAAACATTTGTTTATTATTTAATGTCAGTAATGAAGTCATAACTTCCGTTACTTCGGTCCGCTTAGTCCGTTACCGTAGTATAAAAAAGTGGCATATAAAAGAACCCTTTGCAGCCTACCTGCCACATTCGCAACCACATATCGGTACGGTACGCTCGTAACCAGTAGCAGCGTTTTCCGCTCTGTAGCGAAAACTGCCTACAAACAGCGATCTTGATTGTCGGATTCTTGGCACTGAATGGGTTGCAGACTAAACATTTTGGTTTGATGTTTCTCGTTTATGCTACTAATATTAGAAATGCCGACAGTTTGTGCGTGTGTGTGTGTGTGTGTGTGTGTGTGCGTGCGTGCGTGCGTGCGTGCGTGTGTGTGTGTGTGTGTGTGTGTGTGTGTGTGTGCGTTTGTTACTCCATGTTAAAACGTCTAAACGGATTTGGATGAAATTGGTATGAAGATAGCCGGATATTTGGAATAACACATAAGACTACTTTTTATTCCGATATTCCTACGGAATAGGGATACAATCGCGAAATAACAATCGTTGAGCTTAGAGTCATGAAATTTGGCATGGTTGCTTTTAATCTAGAGTTAACGAAAACCATAATATAATTTTCGGGTATTCCCATTGAAATTTCGTTAAGTCCCAGAATTTTAATCTCTAATGATTTAAGCGTGCAAAGCCGCGGGTAAACACTAGCTTTCAAATATAATACAAAAATGCATTGTAATCTTACTTCAGTCAGCGTCCGCGTCCGCCAATTGACGGCGACTATGCCGTCTGCGGTAACCGCGATGCCGGTGCAACTGCGACCCTCTAAACCTGAAATTTATCAATACGACTATAAATATAAAAAGAGAAGACCGACTTGTTTATTCATCCATGCCCAACCTAAACCTTTTGGTCCTAGAAAGCTAGGGAGTTGAAAATTTGTATCGAAGTCCCGTGATTTTTTAAGCTAGAAGCACATAACTTTGTTTTTAAGCTAACAATTAGGTATAATGATTTTTTTCCATAATTCCAACCCACAAGGAAGGTTTCAAAGTATGAATTATTTTTAGGTTGAGTTTTGAATTCGAAATCTGTTAAAATCAACGTTCGTCGTATCTGAATTGAAAACACAAAAAAAAAGGATCGTAGATTGTAAAGCTATGTTACCCCAAATTAAACGCATATAAACCAGATTCGAGTCAAAGGATTTGCATGCCTACTTTTAAAGGGTAGCTTACACTATTGAAACTTGTAAGCTGTGCAAGTAATATCAACATAACATTTACTCACAAACCCACAGTGTTATAGCAAATAAAATATTTCATTTCATTACGTTACCCCGAAAGTAAGTAACGCGAGCTAGCCGCGAGAGAGCTAGTCTTTGAGGAAAATTACAATTACTCAGGTGTTACTTTGCGGAGTTCCATATCAATGACCTACATTACATACAACCAAATCTTGCCCCTCCTTTACCACAAGCGGACGTAACGGTCCTCTGCTACAAGCAAGCAACAACAAGGCACAAGGCAAGGTACAAAGGTTGTTCGAACTAATTAGGTAGTCCGATTTCTTAGCTAACATCAAATTGGTTATTTAACGTCATGAACGAGAATTTAAAAACACTAGCTGTACTTAAGTCGTTTAAATAATTTAAATGCAATTATTTGTAAAACTGGTTATTAGTGTTATTATAATTGAATAGTGGTAAATTGACTTTACCCAGGTTACTAATAATAAGGGAATCGCGTTTTGCAATGTACGAGTATAAAAAACACGTCAATTTAATATGTCAAGTATAATGTATAAAGTTTAACTAACTAACTAACGTATAGAACTAACGAGTAAGATATAATTAAAAAATATTCTGAAACATCTGAGCACGATTTATAAAAAGCTATATCGTCGACTCTTGGCTATTCGTCGTGATAAATTATTTCAAAATAATAACAAATAGCCCTCTTTTTCTGAGAGGAGGCCTGTGCCCAGCAGTGGGACGTATATAGGCTGGGATGGGATAGAACAACAAATGAGTTACATTACAAGTTGCTAGGTTATAATCGGTAAGCTTGTAGGAACAAAAACGAATCCAATGAAATATTTAATTGCGTTAAAAACTGGTCGGATTGGTAGATTCGTTTGGTTTCAAACAGTTTATATTTAAATAACACAAAGTAATTGAATTTTTATACAGACTTGTAGTAAAAACAGAGGGATTCAAAGGGAAAAGTAAAAGTGCTTGGTTTTAAAATTGTACCTTCATTGACTATGTGCGACTTGAATGCGAACGTCTCCTCGTCTAATACCATAACACGTGAGTTTCCCGCGTCCAGCACGTAAATCTCACGCCTTTTCGGACACCTAGAAAAATTCATATGGTTATTAATATGCTCAAGTCGAAGCAGAAAACGTAAAGGTGCAGTTTATATTGCATTAAAGGGAACCAATGTAGCTTTGAATAAGGAATATGCATGGAGCACTTTCTTTTGAATATCTTTTTGTGAAGATCGAAAATACTATTATTTACTACTATTTTAGGTAAAAGAATTTTTGGTTTTAGGCAGTCTCTAAGATGGAACTTTAAGCTACCCTGTGTTTCTAGTAGCCTTTGGTTTATCGACGTTAGGGCGGTTTCAGACTAGCGTTTTATTTGCGCGTATAAGCTAGATTTTGGAAACGACACACGCGTACGCGGTTTTCTTTTATTTTAAACGCGCGTTCGGTTGAATCTAGCACGTACCAGAAACGACCGTATACGTGCGGAAAAAAAGCTAGTCTGAAACCGTTTAAGTTAAGACTATATGACATTAATACACAGTATAAACAAACAAACATGATACTAATATTAAGTGGCTGTTTCACCATTCATTGATTAGTGTTAACTGACGGTTAAATGTGAAGCCGTCTCTGTTTGTTTTGTTCGAATAGACGGAGACGGCATCACATTTAACCGTCAGTTAACACTAATCAATGGATGGTAAAACAGCCCCTAAATCGTTCTGACATTATAGCATAACATAACATTCACTAGTAATTGTGTTGACTTATTCCAATGTGTAACGTTAAAATAACATTCTGACATATTGCATGACTACAATATTTTTTTTAATTATTTTTTCCTGTTTAGATTTTGTATTATTGCCACAATTTTCATAATTTTAAGATACCAATTTGTATGTAATTTATTGTTATAAAGTCTCTCTCTCTCTTAAAAACGCTGCGTCCTTTCGGGTTTAATTTTTTTTTTATTCGACTGGATGGCAAACGATGTAAGAGATTACCACCGCCCATAGACACCTGCAACACCAGGGGTATTGCAGATGATGAGATGATGAGATGTTTGTGTTGTATTGTACTTATTGACATGTGAATTGCATTTAATGAATAAAAAAACTGCCTTTTGTGGGTAAATCACTGACCTGGCCACAGCGACCGGCTGGCTCAGCTGTTCCTTGCCAGCGCCGCGAGCGCCCCACAGGAGCAACGGCGCGGCCGCACAAGCCACTTCGGCGCGCAGCGGCGAATCCCGCACCGCCCGCGAAAACACCAGCACGCGGATACAGAGGGAGCCCGCGCTCCAAGGCCGGAGCGTTATTCTGAAACAATTTATAAAGTAATGAATACTACATCTGTTTATAACACACACACACACACACACACACACACACACACACACGAGCGCACCCACCCAAACACTCAAAAGCGCGCGAGCACACACACACATATTCAAAATCACATCGTAAGTACCGCCTAGTTTAGGTGATACAGGTATTCGATCCGGTAACTTTTGGGCAGTGTACAACTGCAAAGTTAGTAAATTAGCTTAGTTATACTGTATAAATAAAATATATTTTTTATATTTTTATCTTATACCTATAAAATTGTTGCCACACCTCCCAGCGAAACCACTAAACCTTTAAATTTCGCGGACTTTTACTATCATGAAGGTGCACTGATAGAATTCCTTCGGGATAGGGATTTGGCCACTGTTTTATTCTTACATGTAGACAAATCGCGGGCAAAAGACAAAGTCAAAATATCTTTAAAAAAATGGAAAATTACGGCCTGAGAGGGAGTTGCTACGATTGGATTAAGTCTTACTTGGATAAAAGACAACAGTACCTACACAGAAGTGACGCATCTTTGTGATAAGTCTGAAACAGTTGTTAAGGTTAAATCGGAAGAGGAAATAGTGAAACAAGGCGTACCGCAGGGCAGTATACTGGGCCCGCTCCTATTTTTGCTTTTATTAACGATCTACCAAATATTACTGATAATAAATTAATTTTATGTGCGGATGATTGTTCTGTGGTCATATGTGGCCACGACCCCAACACGTACGAATCAGAGACAGATCGGGTCTTCAGTGTGATCAACCGTTGGCTACTCTGCAACAAATTGCGAGCCAATCTTAAAAAGGCCAGTTCCATGCATTTCCATGGAGATAAAACTTTCATACAATGGCTGTGAAATTGAACAGGTCAACGTGGCACGATTCTTGGGTCTTATGGTTGATGCTCATGGAACCTGGGAATCACATGTAGATTATGTCTCAAAGAAGCTAAATGGATTTGTTTTTGTGCTACGTAAATTGACCAATATTGCGTCTGAAAAGACAGATTTACCGTAACTTGCGCTATGGAATCTTGCTTTGGGGAAACTCGTCTTTCATGCAAACGCTATTTGGGATCCAAAAAAAAAACTTACGTGCCATATATGGCATGGGACCAAGAGACTCGTGTAGGGCAACATTTATAAAACACAAATTGTTAACCCTGCCTTCACAGTACATATCTGAGGTTTGTCTATATGTTAAGACAAATATTTCTATTGCTACTTCTAACCCGAGTTAGACATCGAAAAACCACGGCTCCCATCTCATTCTGCCTACTAAGACTTCACACTACAGGAAAAGCATACTCTATAAGTCAGTTAAAATATTTAATTATCTGCCGGAAGACCTCAAAAGATCTGAGTTTCCCGAATATAAATCTAAACTATACAAATTTTGTTTAGAGAGGGCATACTATAGCATTGATGATCACTTTATAGATAAAAACAAAAATAATTGACATTATGTAGGTAAGCTAATGGGCTGATAAACAAACAATTAAGTAATATAATTATAATTAAAACTGAGAATCCAATAATTTAGTAATCAAAATTAATGCAATAATTATTTATAACTAGACATAAATGACACGCAATTTTAACTATTTCAATATTATTAATATCCATTTAATATGTACCTAATTAAGCGTGTGTTGATTGGATTGCGAATGATTTTCAGCTCATACAAAACGACCATACTGATGATTTTTGTTAGAGTTTCAGAACACCTAGTTGTAGGTATTACAAGCGTATTTAGATATACCTAGTTTCCACGGAATCTGGTCTGCGATTACCCTTTAAAAATGGCATGTTTACATTACATGCAAGGCGTAAGTCTGATGTTTTTAATAAGAGTCATTAGTAATTAGTGTTTTAATTTGGTCGACTATAGATTGGAATTAAAAAATACTTAACCTGGTAATTAAAATAAATGTAAAAGAATTCTAATAGGACAACTTTTTGAACTTAACCCATTAATATTACGCATATCGTACTTACTACTACTATTATTATTGATAATTTGACTGTTTGTTACTCCATAACGAAAAAACGGCTCGGATTCGGCTGAAATTTGGCACAGAGATAGTTTACATCCTGGAAACTTGTATAGTTCCCGCTGAACCGTATTTTTTCATGTTTCAGACTGAATGCCGGCTACTGCCGGAGGCGTCTTTCATTTGATAGTATTGTTATTTTTGACCAATAGTGTATTAGATTTAAAATTGGTAAATATCGGATCTCGGAAACGGCTCAAACGATTTCGATGAAATTTGGTATGAGGGTGTTTTCGGGGATGACAAATCGATCTAGCTTGGTCTTATCTCTGGGGAAACGCTTATTATCGAGTTTTAGCCCGAGCAAAGCTCGGTCGCCCAGGTACTGTTAATAACGCTCAAAAATGATATGTACCATCCATAAATCCCATCCTATATACGTCCCACTGCTGGGCACAGGCCTCCTCTCAGAAATGATATGTATTATAGATCATTCTTACTAATTTAGTATCAGAACATTTATTAATATATGTGGACTAACGGATCCGTGAATTGAAATTTGTTTTTTTGTAAACTTGTAAAAACATCCCTACTTTACGTGTAGGTGGTACTTGAAAAAAATTCTACCACTTTGTTGACGTGATTACTGATTACATATTATGTACCACCAATAACAAATTACATCCTCCTAGTACTAAGTTCCTTAGCTAAGCCGCGGACAGACAGACAAACAGATATTGCGAAATTAATAAAGGTTTCCGTTTTTATTACTTAAAACCTTACGTTACCTAAATACTTGAAAATTTATAACAAAATCCCGATAGATATAAGAGCGCTGACTTATAACATATTTGTAGCCAAACTACGGTTCTGTAAATGTTTAAATACAATTACAGAATTTTTTGAAAAGTAATTGTGACTAGGTATGTGGTATAATATTAATTGATTATTTTTGTATATTGTTTTTTGCAACTATTATATTCTGACATTAATTCTATATATTTAAATACGATGATTGAAATAGGAATTATTATGATTTATTACAGTATAGATCCGATTTTAACATTTTGCATGCCAATGTATGGTGAATTGTGTTGAACCACACCACACAGATTTTTTATAACATTTTTTGTACCATTACTCGAGCAAATAAAACTTTGAACTTCGATTAAATAGCAATTATGAAGGTGACAATGTTGTTAAATTTGGACAATATTCTTAAAACTAGATTGCGAAATATAATTAGGTGATAGATTAAAGGTCCTTTTTATCCATGATTTGAGCAAGAAGCTAATTAAATAATGATTAAAAGGATATTAGTCGGATACTAGTAGTGGGAAAGAGAAATTAAGGGCTACGAATATAAAAACACGGGTTGTATGCCAATACCATCATTCTCTGGGTGTTTTTGAAGAGAGCTGTTAGTTGGCTAGTTACTTTGCGAAAAATATGGCTCCTCGTCCCTCACTACCGCGCGTAGCGCTGCAACCGTGCTACACATGGCTACCGCCGCCGTTGCCGCCGTCAACGCTACAAGATGTGTATCTCGCTCTGTTGTCGGAAGAGATGCTTCGTCCTCTTGTGTTACCAGTGGAGCTTTTGGACGAGATGGGCTACCCGAAAGTCATCGACAACAGCTCAATGGCCACAGTTTGGATGCAACCAGCACCGTGGCTAAGAAGACACCAATTGGATGCCGATGCCCCGACCTTTTCACCTGGCGCGAGTTACCGTGATATGCGTGCGTGCTCAAGATGTCGCATAATGTTCAATACTCGCAGTGAAGTGCATCCGACTCCGTGTGTTTATCATTGGGGTCGTACAGAAGAAGATCAATTTGGATATCGACGACATACTTGTTGTTATGCTCCAGTGGGATCTTCAGGGTGTGCGTCGGTCTCGTTTCACGTTCACCAAAGTTTGATGCCGGGGCAAAATGGACCGCTACAGGGTTATGTTCAAGCTCAATCTCCCCGAGGAGGCGTTTTTGCCTTAGACGCAGAAATGATTTACACCACTGCAGGCATGGAGCTCGCTAGTATAGCCATTATTGACGTAAATGGGAATGCTGTGTACCAGACGTTCGTGAGACCCGAAGAGAAAATTTTGGACTGTAATACCATGTTTTCAGGTATACGTCCAGAAGATGTGTTGTGCGCAGACAAAAGTTTAAAAGATGTGCAAAGTGATATTCTGAAATTTGTTGGTTCTGACACTATTCTGGTAGGTCATTCTTTGGATAACGACTTGCGAGCTTTAAAATTCATTCATGGAACTGTGATAGACACTTCTGCGTTGTATCCTGACAGGAGAGGATTGCCATTCAGGCGTGCCCTACGTGACCTTACCAAGGAATATCTAGGGCGCGAGATCCAACAGGGCCAAGAAGGCCACGCGCCCGTTGAGGACGCCCGGGCCGCGTTGGAACTCGCTCTTCTAGTAGCAGAAGAAAGATTATATAATCGTCAGAGATGAGAGAGGGAAGATCAGATCTGGCGGTTAAATATTCGTATGTTTTATTAAATGTTAATTTTAGATGTAGGTATTGTTTGAATGCCTTGTTTTTAAATATTAAGAATAGCCATTTTGTTTTTATCATTAAAAATCTGTATTTATATACATGTTATTATTAAGTTGCAAAATTTACTGATGTATAAAATAAAAATATTATTTAATAAATGTATACGCATTTGTAAACAGTAACAAAATATTTATCTTTAGTTAATGGTTAAGTAGAGTAAAAAAAACAAGAAAAAAAGAAATAAAACAACAACAACAAAAATGAAAAAGGAGCAGTAGAAATAAGCAACCTGAGATATGTATGCATAGGAAAAAATCGTGTCTAGATTCCTGTCCAGCGGTGGTGTAGGGGTTATAGCACGCAGCACGGATTGCTGAGGACCTGGGTTCGATTCCCAGCGCTGGTCCCTTTTTCTGGTTTTTCTGTGCATCCATGTCTCAGTTTGTATTTTCGATATGGTTTCACGGGATACCCGTAAAAGTAACAAATTTGGAGTTGAAATAAAAAATACAAAAAGACTCCAAAAAACAATCATAAAAAAGGAGCATTTGAAAAAGAAAAAAAAAGAAGAAATGATAAGATTTTTTTTGTGATAAATAATAGCGAATTAAGTAAGACTTCAGCTACTATCTTAATACCTACTTTGTGCTATAATTTTATTACGATTGTCTTATTGTGCCATTTAAATTATAGAAAATACCGTAGTTTTTAAGTTTTAATGTATTTAGAATAATATGTAAATAAATATCCAGTTACCTATTTAAATTAGACTACAACAATGGCTTTACAATACCAGGGTGATTATTAAGCTAAGCAAATACATAAACAACAAAAAAATGCAGTATAATTTATTTTTAACTAGCTGTTGCCTACGAATATTGTTGTAGTAATAGATAGCGATAGTCTATCGATAGTATCGTGATACTATCGTGGCCTTGAAAATCATTCATACCTACTATCGATAGTCCTGTCGAAACTATAGACTCTTATACTAACTATATACTCTAGTAAAAATAAGGGGATACTATTGCTAAAGATCAATAGTAGCGATACTATCGATAGTTTTGCTAAATGATAGAATCGATACTATTGATATTTAGCAATAGTATTAGTTATTTTTCATCAAGCGATAGCATCGATATTATCGAGTTTTTTGACGCGATCGATAGTATCGATAGTATTGACCAAGTTCAATAGTATTGCCTAATTTTTATTATCGATAGTATTGCAGCACGTCGATATTTTCGATTGAACTGTCGCGCTTTCGACTGATTTCTCAAGTTCAACCTATCGATAGCGAAACAATCGCTATCGCAGCAACACTGCCCGCGAATTCATCTGAAAAGGATATCCCTAGGGAACTATGTAAGTTTCCGGGATAAAAACTATCCTTATGTCCTTTCCATGGTCTCAAACGATCTCCATACCAAACGTCATCTAAATTGGTAGCGTGAACAGACAGACAGAGTTAAAGGCTGACCAGAGTTATAAAAAACCTCGCCATATTGCGGAAAACCAATAGAACTAATTTCTTGCACTGGTAACACTAAATTCGAATGTCATCTGTCTATTGAGCGTATAGATGTAAAAAAACCCGTTAGCTACCGTTAATTAACCAAATTTATGGTTAGCTACCGATAAAATGCAGTTATAAACGGTTAATTATCCGACTGCGACAACGAAAAATGGTAAATAATATGTTTTTTTTTGTGTACTCAACTCCTAGGTGAAGTGAAAAATCGGTATCCGAAGGATAAAGATTTTATAAATCATATTTAAAGTGACATATATACTGGCTGATTATTTTTTGGTTATCCATACCACGCTGTGCGAGTATAGAATAGACAGAGCAAACGTGTGAGCGAGATTCATTGCACTCGCAACCTTGAAATAGCCATCAAAGCATGACGTTACGTCTCCCGCACTTCCGATCCTACCGCCTAATTTTGTGTTTTTGTGCCTAAAATGACGAAGATTATCCATAGCATTGGAAGGAAAATAATTCACAATGTATAAAAGTATTTTTCATAGAAAAAGTCCGAGGGATTAGAAAATATTATAATGGGATACCACTGTCGATTTATGGGCGAGTTGAAAGTAAAGCGAGCGCGCAACGATTTTGACGCGAGTGTACAACACCTAGGTTTCAATTTAATCTAATTTGTCTACAATAAATACGTATTATGGCGTCCCGAATGTCAAAAGCAGCCTTGCTGCGCGCTCGCGGTAATCTCGTCGAATGCTCGCTTCGCTTTCAAACTCGCCTACAATTTTGAAGTGCGATAATTATAACGCACTATATAACATGCTGGCCCCTATTTCACCAACGTGACAATGTTGAGTGATAATCAATTATTTGTATCTAAATTAAATGATAATAATGTTGTGAAACAGTGTCAGGTTTGCTTGGTGGTTAATATACATGTATTTTCAAAATGGCTCTCAATGAAAGTAGTAGTCACACCTGTTTGTAGGGGCCTGGTTGTACAGTCAAGTGCAAAAATATGTAACTATTCGAACCACTCAAAAATATGTTACCACGGCCTTACTACGTCGGAATAAAAAATCATCTGTGGTAAAATTTTCTGAAGGGTTAGATAAGTCCATATTTTCGTACTCGACTGTACTGTAGTTATACTGACCTGTAATGGCCCGAGTCGAGGTCAGTCACAGTGCAGGGCAGGGGCGCGTCGTCGAGCGTCGCCGCCGCGCTGACGGGGTCGCCGCCGGTGCTGCGCGCCTCGCCGTGGTAGTCCACTGTGCGCAGGACCACGCTCACTTCCAAACCGCAAACACACCCCGACTCTGCCAATTAATAAATTATTTTGATCATAAGGTGCCATGGAATAGAAACTTCAAAATTTTGGTGTTGTAAAATAAACTCTTATGACTCTATGATTTTTATTCGTTACGCTACGCTAACTATACAAACGATGGATATTAATTTTAAAATAAACAACATTTTTTTATTTAATTTTGTATGACCGTGATCAACACACGAGTGAAACTTCCTTGCGGCTATTGTAGTCATTAACTTTTTGAACAGTATCGTGTAACGACATAGTATACACGTCACATAATTACCATCGACTCTTACTGCTTACGGCGGATACTTGAACTATAAATCTTTTATGGAACGCAACTAACCTAGTTGCAAAGTGCACAGCCCAGGAAACGTAGTACTGGTCCTCACTCTTCCCAACTGCGCGAGCGCTTCAGAAAACCTCTGCTGGGCATCGTTGTGGCCAAAATCGACGGCTAAGAACGCGTTCTCACGCGGTTCTGCCAACGCCGCGGCGTCGCCCAAGCGCGCCCCTAGCGCTGCTGCCCGACTACTCACTTCACGGACTTCGACTTGCTGTTGCAGTCCAGAACATTCTGCTTCGACCTAGAAAAATACAAAGTTGCAAGACAATTTCGTTTTACGAACAATGCTAAAGATACGAGTAAGCTATGGTAAGCTAGTGCATAGGTCAGGAACTTTTTGAGAAGAGCCTGAAGTAACAAATTAAAAAATAAAAACCATCATTGAAGAAGTATTCAAAGTTTTGTTTCAATTGCTTTAGCAAGTCGCAGGTTGCAGCCTCCTGGTCTAGTAGTATGAGCTATGTCCCCTCAAGCAGTCGTGGGTTCGAGCCTAGGTTTCATACCTCTAAGTTTTTTGGAATTTATGTGCGAAATCACATTTAAAATTTACAATGAGCTTTTCGGTAAAGAAAAACAGAGAAAACCTGCATACACCAGCGAAGCAGTTCAATGGTGTAAGAGTGAAATTCTCAATTCACACTAGGTGCGTGAGAATTACAGCTCAAGCACTCTTTGTGAGATGAGAGTAGTTTTTTTTTTTTTTTTTATTCGACTCAATGGCAAACGAGCAAGTGGGTCTCCTGATGGTAAGAGATCACCACCGCCCAAAGACACCTGCAACACCATTTATGCGATAGTTCCACCGGGCGCACGATAAACGAATTCTTCATAAACGAAACCGTGGGCAAGAGCTAGTACCTACGTGACATTTTTAAATTAAGTTGTTACCTTCGTTTTCTCAGCATCAATTAACTTCAACTGTTCTTCAAGTAATTTCCGTTTATGCGTAGCGGCGGCCGACGCAGCAGACTTCAGTTCGCAATGTCGCTTTTCTAAAGCAGCTTTCAATTCGTTAAAATGCCTGTCGATAGCATCATCTGCCGCCGTGGCCGCTGTTTCTAATCTCCTCAGTTCGCTGGCTACAGCGTCTCTCGCCGAGCCGAGCTTACTTAAACATTCATTAGCCCTATACAGCAGGATCTCGGACATTCTTTTTAAAGCTATGGAGAACGGCACAACGGTATGGTCGCAAGGCGTGTCACTGTGGGGCCCGTCGGCGCAATGTCGACAGAAAACACAATCGCAAGTTTCACAGAAAAGAAGTTCACGACCAGGATGCGAACTACACTGAGGTATGACTTCCCTTCTCTGCCGGGCCATTAAATCTAGCAGCTGATTGACGAGGAATGATGGTGGTAAAGCTTGCACGCCGCCTCTGGGTATGGTTATGAGTTCCCGGCAGATTGGACATCGGAAGCAGCCAGCGTCTCTGGTTTGTGAGGCAGCGATTCGCGTAAGGCAATGTAAGCAGACTGTATGTGAGCACTGTAAGAGCTTAGGTGTGTGCTCGCCGCCGTCGTAGGTGCCTGTAATTAAATAATTTGTTTATTTGAATATAGTTTCACACGATATCTTTACACAGCTTTACACTACAAGTGTACAAAAATACAATCTATATTTCAACATTAAGACGCAGTTTCTTGCAGGTTAGAAAACCGGCCAAGCTCGATTCAGATTCGCGTACGACGGTACAGTCGAAGAAACTGAATCATGTACCTAACAAGGTGGAACCTTTTCATTATCAATTTCGCTATAACTGCTTTAACAGATGTATGGGATGTCAAGATCGAGTAAAAAAAACATATATTTTTTAATACAATTTTTTTTTCGGACTGGACTTTTTGTTGATAGTATTTAAATTCTTCTCCAAACAACATATCTGTATCAACTTTCAAGTCGATGCAATTAAATTAACTGTTGAAGAGTTCCGTCCTGCAGAGCCAATCCTGGCCGGAACACCAGAATTTCGCTGTGAGATTATTGTCACCGGACTTTTACAAGTATATACTATATACCTTTCAGCTTAATCGGATACCAGACCAGGAATTTAAACTTAAACTAAACCAAAATTTAAACCACAGTTTCCATACAAACAAACTTACAGACGAACATTGCAAGTTAAATAAAAGCTTGTAAAATACGTTTATAGTACAGTCACCTATATGAATATCTGCCACAGCAGAGCGTGCAATAATATCTGACACGTCCTACCAACCCTAGAAATAGAGTCGTAGGTATCAGATATTCATGCACGCTTTCTTGTGTCAGATGTTGGTGCTAGTGACTGTACCTGTAAAGTATAGAGAATGCGTGTAATTTTTTACTCTATTTTATTTTTATTATCGTAATTAATATTCTGTGTAGGTAACTTTGTTGTATCATGTTTACGTATTACTACAGACGAACGGACAGACGTACTGAATGACAGGTAGAGTCTTAATAGGATACCGTTGGCACCGTTTGGGTACGGAACCCCAAAAACCGAGCAAAAACTGATTTGTACTCTTATTTAAAAATTAAGGTGAGCGGCCGGCCACACTTTAAAGCTCGCGCTCAGAATTGTAATAAAAAAAAACTTATAAAGAACAAACTACACAGTCATTCTAATCAATTAAATAATTATTCATTTTATTATAGCTTGACACGGCTTTGATGCTAAAATTATCATACAGTTAATTGATTAATTTATTTATTTGTACCAGAAGAGTACCTACAAATTTACATAAAATGAAAGCATGCAGTGGTGCATTCTTAAATGACGTCAAGATGCCACTCAAGTACTAAACCAAGTAATTAATGTTCAATTAGGGAAGTAGCTATAAGTATTCCATAGTTACTTGACATCATGGTTATTTCTGTAACTATAATAGCCAACAGGCACGATGTTTTGTTGACCTTTATTTAGGCTCGTAAAAAAGGGTATTCACTGGTACTTAGTATTCGAGGAATGTAACAGCTCAGATTATGAACATTGCAGTAAGTAATGAAAATGTTGAATAGCGAATATGTCCATACAAAGAAATAGTTACAAGTATCTAAACCATACATTTTTTGCAAGTCTCGTAACATGACGATCTCGATGATCTACAAAATCAAACAAACTTAAATTAACGCTAATAGATGGAATACAATTACAAGATGAAAAAGCTCCAACACGGGCTGAAAGCGACAAGGGCCCTATACCACAAACGTTACAACTGGAACAAATCCACATAACTATCACCTTTTTGTATGACAAAGTTAACGTTATGTCGATTTGTAGCACTTGTAACTGTTGTGGTACAGGTGGAAGGTAGTAAAGTGTGACTGTCCACAATTTTTATCATACTTGTAATCGGAAATCGAATTATTACGGTGCCACGCCACTACTTACGCAATAACATATGCAATAATCTGTAAAATTTCACAAATATGTTCCGAGTACAGTCAGCAGCTGAAGTAGATGAGCGGTTACGGTGCTCAAATGATCTAAACACTCTTATTACTCTTACAGCTTGGCGGTAGTTGTGTGTAATCATTTTAAGCACCGTAACCGCTCACCCATTGTTGCTACTGAATGTACAGTCAAGGAAACTGAATCGCGTACCAAGATGGGACCTTTTTATTTATAGTCAATTGCGCTATAATTTCGTTGAATTATCAATATGACATAAGTATCACAAAGGTTCCGTGGATGTTTCAGTTGATTTCACTGTACATGCCTAAAGTAATATTATACTAACATAGACAAGTGCCGCATGTGAGGAAGCTCTCGTTAAAGTCTTCGTAGTTTATGGAGACAGTCTCGACGAGCGTGGAACTCATGCTCGCCATCCCGACGCCCAAACGTGAACTGTGACAATGAAACAAGCTCAAGTGATACAGGAAAATACAAGGAATGTAGCATGGATTGTGGTTATATTTTTACGTGCATTTCTATTTTGGTCATTTTGTTAGTGTGTAAGGTTCCATTCGCACGAGTTTGTAAAGTGCTGCGTTATAAAACCGGCGTTAAATTAGAATTGACTTATCGCCCACCGTTCAATGTCAAAAATTCAACATTGTTCGACAAAAAGCGCCGCGTTTTAAAAGCACTGAATTGTGAACATATAGGTACTTGTGAATGCATTAGTTCTATTTGAACGCTGATTTAGTTAAAAAGCTCTCGTGCGAGCCCAATATGGTCTAAACATTGTTGCTGAGAATTTAAATGACTCGTGTAGTTCTTGGGGCAGTGCCAGTGCAGGAATGTGAATTATTGAAACATAATATTAATAAAATTATTGAAGTCATTGAATATGTGACAGTCTTTGATGTCATAATTAAGTTAGTCAGGTAAATAATTATCACCTAACATATTTATGTATTTGTAAACGTTTTTTTTTAAACGGATATTTGATTAGATTGCACAAGGAAAATTATAAATAACAGGAAATAGTTATCATTATAATTAAAACAAACTTATGGAATAAAATTAAGGAAATAGTAGGAACAACATTAATTATTGGAGATGCCGTTAGATTTACACAAAAAAACATCGAAAAGTTGAAAAACCACTGCCGTTGTCATTTAAAAGTTCAGTTCTCATAAACGGCTGAACCGATTTTAATGAGCTTAGATGAAAATCATCTCGATTAAACAAGCTTTGCATTAAAAAAAACCGCATCGAAATCGGTCCATTCATCCCTTTGGAAGCTACGATGCCATAGGCAGACAGTAGACACGTCAAACTTATATAACATCCCTCTTTTTGCATTGGGATTAAAAAAGTAGGTACTTAGTGAATAAGACAACTAGAAAGAAAAAAGAAAGAAAGAAAGAATAAATTTATTTGCCACATTTCGGCACAGCAAAAAGAAAAAAAATACAATTAAAAATAAGACAACCTTATTACATACTAAAAAAAAAAAGTTATTTTGCCGAAAGAAGCAAAAACAGCCATACTCAGCGTGTTGCCACGGCAAGCCGCAGCGCTGGTTTTCAGTATGACCGTTTAAGAAAAGAAACTAGAAAATATTAGTACCATATGTTCCTGTTTAATTTATTCGCAATTTTTGTAATGCCAGGGAGTGCTTTATAATCATACTACAACTGGCTTGATTATATTTTTGTTTAAATATTAGTCTATATTACCGAGAGTTGATAAAAGATTTTAAGACTACGTTTCTACCAGAGATGTGCGAGGGTGCGTTGCGAGGAATGTGTTATCATAAACCACTAAAATACGCGCATCTCCGGTGAAAACGCAACCTAAAAATCAGGAAATCAATGAACAATAATTTTAAACAATTATTAACTGTATAGAACAGAAAACAACACATGAACACACACACGACATACTTGAAGCGCATTCGAGTACAGAATGGTAATATGGTCGCCGCCTCCGCTCGCCCGCTCGGCCCGTCATTTGACAAGAACTGCGTGCCTCATACCACGAAATTCGGTACGAGCGGTGATAAATAAGCGACGCACGTCATATAATTTTCAATAATTAGGCGACAGGCGCTATTTCGAGACACTATCATAATAGTTATCATATCATATCAACTATTGTTGAACAAACTAACAAGTTACAATCACTTTGCACGACCCTGGCGAAAATCTGCCAATATTTCCTGGTTGTCCTTGGTTCTACAGATAAGTGTTTAGAAACAGACAGACAGTATGTAAAATGCATGGTTAGTTATGTTAATAACACAAAGTACTGAGGCAGAGTCTAACCTGTTTTTAACTGGCTAATGTGTGATAATGCAGAGTAATGTCATGTGTGACTCATGGCAGATTGCAGCCAGGCTCCTCACTTCATTGCCTTTAATTGAATGTAGGCAATTAAATCTGAATAATGTGGTAGATGAATTACATTAACCAGATATTGTGTGTTTATTGTTTACACCACTAGCTGTTGCCTGCCTCCTTCATCATCATCATCATCTGAGAGGGCTTTGTTTGTTTTTTTCACGGGGAGCCACTGCATATTTGGAACTGTGACTTTATCTGCACATAATAGGGCATATTAGGCACAGCTCTGCACAAGGGGCGACACTAGCGCAAATCCATGATAACATCAGTTCTCTTTATATTTTGTTGCCATGACAGATCATGACCAAGGGGTCATCCATCAATTAGGGCACAATTTAGGGGGGGGAGGGGTCAGGCGGTTTGTGACACAGGAACAAAATAATTGCTATATTCATAGTAATACATGTGACAAGAGGGGGGGGGGGGTTAAAAATGGCTAAAATGTACTTTATGGATGGCCCCCAAAGAGTATTAGTACCCTTAAAAATCATGATATATTTATCAGTAACCAAATAACATGATATTTACATCTATAGTAACGATAGAGCTATATTACCAAAAATTTAATTGAAATAATAATGATATTATGGCATATAAGATACTCAAAAAACTTTTTACAGTTTTGTGCTAGTGCTGCACTCTGACAGCAGAAAATTGCAGTATTTTTCCCCTATTCATATCACTTTTTTGCAGGAAATAAGCTTCTGGGAAAACTATGTCCAATGCAAACCAGCCAAAATTTACTTGACTGGAGATTGGACTGCTCGTATGACATTGGTAATCATTAATTCTGTAATTTGGTGCAGCTCTCTCTAAATCTGGGTTTATTATTATGCACCACTAAAATTTATAGTTAAGTTCAATTGATATTATTTTAAGCGAGTAACAACTGACCAGTACAATTACCAAAGCTAGACTAAAGTTATCAACATGATAAACTTATAGTATTAAAACTTATCTATTAGCATGGCCTACCAATCCCTACAAGCTATATTTAATACAAAAAAACAGCAATAGATGGCACTACTATTAACACTTGTAAATTATAAAATGTGAATAAGCCGAATTAAGTAGAAATATTGAGATTAAAATAAAGACTAGCATATTTTATAAACACAACTTCACATCAACCTTAATTTAACTCCTTAATTTGAAGATAAGAAACACCATAAAAATAATAAATTGAGAATACTAAAGTAAAGGCTACATGTTTTTTTTTTTTTTTTTTATGCGACTGGATGGCAAACAAGCAAGTGGATCTCCTGATGGTAAGAGATCACCACCTACATGGTTACCTATGTGGCTACATTTCAGCTATGAGGCTTTCGTAGTGTTTTGCAATTGTGACGCTAGATGGCGAATAACCGGAATGCGCTTGCTGGGCTTGTCCCGCGCTTGCACACATTCGTCGAAACTATTTGAGAGAAACATGTCATTCTCTTCTAACAACGTAAATAAGACAGAGACATCATGCGTATCTCTAGTCGTCTAGGCTCAGTTGGTGAGCTTGTTGGATGTTGTCAGTGTACCGTATCCTTAGTGTCTCACTAGATGGCAATATGTATCGTGTTATTTGTGTTCTCACTGGTGCCATCTATTGGAAAATCGAAGGAAAGAAAAATAGCCAGTTGAATAGCCAGTATTAGGGTAATACCGTTTGCTTGTACTAGGTGGTGTCTCTGTTATATTATCTACTTTGTGCTATTAGTAATATAATCTTACGATTTTGCTAATTATCTTATGTCTATAAGCAATTACTTAACGTAATAAAATAGATTAGTAGGAGCCCTTCACCTTCATTGATTATTCATTAAATATAACATTATTCAATGTTATATATATTTTGTACCAATTAGTCCATTTTGATTGAACCATAAATAGTAAATTTGTTTGCTTATTAAGTAAATATTTAGTGTAATTTATATGACAGTCAATTAGTACTTGAAGCAATTTAATTTTTTACTAAGTTTAATATAATTTTATCATATCAAGTCATTTTTTTAAAGTTTATTTGAGAGTTTAATCTTGAAAAAGGGTTAATCAACTTTTTCTTGTTTGTTATTCTGTCCTGTTGTCCAAGAGGCTTGTAACTACAACAAAAACGCACACACTATGAATTATAACCGCAGAAAACATGGAGAAACTCATGGTTTTAAAGAGTTATACATGGGACCTAACCATGGCAACGCGGTACAGGGAAAAGTTGATCGAGCCAAAAACATGGTTTCATAGATTGTTTATTTATTTATTTAGAATCTACTGCATTCTTTATTCATTATTTTAAATAAACCTAAATATAAGATAAAAGTCTTCATTACTTTGGTTGCCTTTTAGACTTTTGGTATGAGCTCTTTTTATTTATATAAAGAGGAACCAACTAGTTTGTGAAATTAATTTAAACATATGAAACAACAGGGTTCTAAGTAGCTTATTTATTTTCAAACAATTATAAATACAGTCTTTACATTGTTGTGTTTCATATTTCCTATGAATACTTGCTCAATGTTTATAAAACATTGATTACCAAATAAACAACATAATTTAATGACTGGTAAGTTATTTAAAAGAATGTTTATTACCTATATGCCCCAAAAATATTTTAATAAAAGATTTTTCAAATTTTTGTGCAGCAAATTTATTGATTTGTTACTAAAAGGTCAAGCAAGATATGGGTACCTAATAAATATAATATAAAATGAGCAGTGATACAGTGCACGAAATCGTGACAGAGTAATCATACAGATATTACCATGTAAATAAATAAACTCAGCAAGTACTTACAGAAAGGAGCAACAATACATGGAAGAGCCTCAGGAGCTACTACATAAGATACACCTCTTCTTTATCTCTTCTGAAGTTGAGACTCGAGCTCTTTCACACGACTTTATGGCTTTTTTAAGCAAATGCAACTGGCTTTGAATAGATCGGGTTGAGTAAACACTTCACACGAAACACGCTAACATAACTTGTTAATGCGTCTCTATTACAGCCGAGACTTACTGACGCGTAAACAGTTACTATAAGCTATCTGCTCTAACGAGAATCAGTTAGTTTAATTAGCAAAACAACAAGCGAAATGCTCTTTCGTAATCGATCGATAAGTATTAGAAAAACTATTTTCATGACAAAGAAACATCATTTAATTCGATATTTCTTGCTAACTCCCACCTATGTGGCCGTAAGAATTAACATAATATTGGACTTGGATAGAGTTTAACAGTTAACGGTGTAAATCTACATGATTATGAAGAAATTTGAATACAAATATTTATCAAAATCAAAACTATTTCGAGCGAGTCGACCATTAACCTCTCACACGAACTGTCAGTCGAGCAAGCTGCCAGTGGGTTGAAACTCCATACAAAAAATCTAATGTATGGAGCTAGTGACTTTTTTGTACCAACCTCTCCAAAATAACTTATTGGTTGCCATATTTATGAAATGATCTGTGTTTAGAAGATTTCACTTAAATTATAATATTTGCAATTCTTCACATTTTAAGCTGTGAAAAAAAAAATAAGCGGAAAAAAATATTACTAAGATAAATAATACAATATAAAAATAATTCTGACTGGATATCCTTTTTTATTTAAGTAAATGAAAAAATTTAGTTCTATTTTTCAATTTTATATGGCAGCCCACAAACCTTCATCTGCTGCGTGGGAACGGACGCCTTCGCGAGATTTTGTGTTTACTGTTTGAATTTTCGTGTATTTTGGTGTTTTGTTTTGTTAATAGCGTTGAGTTTGAGATTATTTCTCCTCCGCAATAACTTTTGTTTCACTAAAGTGCATTTATTCGAGACAGGACTCTAGTTTTTACCGTTATTTTCACGGCTGTCCTTTACTAAGAAACCATTCAACATGAGGAGATGCGAAATTTGTGGTATTCAAGAAAAACATTGTGAAAATAAAATGTTCTTTGCTAGATTTCCTCTAAGTGAACATGTGTAAGTAAAGTTACTGATAAATCTGATAATAGGTGTTGAGGTTATATTTGGCTGGCCGACGTCAATTCGTATTATATAGTATCACGACAATTAAATTTTATTTCAGTTGTAAGCAGTGGGTGAAAGTAGTTGGCAACGAGATTTCACAAAATCGAAAACCCGGCTGAAGAAGAAAGCCATACCAAAATTGGGACTTCCCATGCCACCTCTTTCTGAAGAAATTCTTGAAGGGTTTCCCCTAAAGATGGCAAGAACAGCCAAGGTAAACACTTTATTTTATTTTCAATTTATCTCTATTGCAACTTGACTTACTGCATCTTATAATAATAATAATAAAATAATAAAAGATATTGATTTAATAGTTTGTTTACAAATTCTACATAGGTACATAACAAATAATAAGTACAATCAAACTATCAAAAGGGAAAGCGACTCAGCTTATGCCTGCACCTTGCAGAACAAAGTCCCTTGGCTAACAGGCGCTGTTTTTCCCCATAAACCATAACCCTAATAAATACCATCAATACACATGCACATATTTTTTTTACATACAATATATGTTATAAATTAATTTGCTTCATCATCAATAATAATGCTAGGTATTTTGAGTGTATAGTATAGTTGCCGGTCAGTGCATTAGTAATAGACAGAAAAATTGGCTATACACACTAATTATATTTCACCTGTATAAGTTAGTGGAAGCTTCTGGCTAAATTAAACTTTGTTTCAGGTTCAGCTTTGGAGTTGCCCAGTGTGGAATATTTACATGCACAGCCTTCTACAAGTGGTGCGCAGTGTAAAACTGACAATACAACAGGTAAGCTATCACTGATAAAAATCTATACCTCGCACAGCAAAACTCTGGAATGAGCTATCGCCTGCGGTATTCCCGGACCGCTATGACCTTCAAGTTTTCAAGAAAAGAGCGTACTCCTACCTTAAAGGCCGGCAACGCACTTGTGACTCTTCTGGTGTTGCAGGTGTCCATGGGCGACGGTAATCGCTTACCATCAGGCGATCCGCCTGCTCGTTTGCCCCCTATACCATAAAAAAAAAAAAAACCTTATAGCATAATTTAGAATTTTAGAGTTGATCTGATGATAAAGCTAGCGGGTGACCATAGGAACACTGTGATAAACAACACAACTGCATCGAGTTTGGACTCGTTTGTCGTCTTGACGAGTACTTTGGTAACCAGGGGCATATAGTACAGTCAGCAAAAAAAAATACTTATATTAGAAGAATTTTCAGAAAAACTTTTATTGAACTGTTTACGGAACTTTTCATGTACGAGTCCAACTCGCACTTGACCATTTTTTCTGTATTGTCTGTGTTTATGGTACACTTCATGTAATAACACTCCTCTTTTTGCGTTAGGGGTTAAAAATAGGTTGAGCTGCTTAGTAGTTAGAGGAGATAGAAATGGATATGCATACATACAGGTCAAAATATAATCCTCCTTTTGGGCTTCACCAGAATCGGGTAAAAACTACAGAATTAATTTCATTACATTTGGCATGGCAAGTAGATTGTTTATCAGAGGTATACAAAATTATGTATTGTCAACTAACTCCAAGATCACCTTACATTTCATTTCATTCATTTGACAAGTAAAGACATATTTGACAATAAGGCAAGAAATTGTAAGAAAGTTGTCTAGGTAAACATAGGTCATTGACCTGCAATATGACAAAAATTGGATTGTGCGTACCAATTTTATTTTATCTTGCATTAGTTAGTGTAAGCTACTGGCTAAATTTAACTTTGTTTCAGGTTCAGCTTTGGAGTTGCCCAGTGTGGAATATTTACATGCACAGCCTTCCACAAGTGCTGTGCAGTGCAAAACGGACAATACAATACTACAATACAATACTTGTGTAACGTGAAACTGTATTTACCTATGTAAAGAAAAACAGATCCATGACATGAAAATAAATTATTATTAAGAAAAACAACTTTTTTTTTCTTTAATTCGATCATTTAATTAATAAAAAGCGCACCACTACGTGCCGTTTTTTGACAATATATCGATAAAAAAGCACAACACTATGCTGTTACAATATCGATAATATCGACTGTTCCTAACAACACTACTTGTCAATGTTTTTCGGCCCTGTTTAGTCTGTGCAGTTCGTTTCTTGATATTGGCACCAAAAAGACACTGAATTCATACTACAATCGTGGTATTGTTTTTGTATGAGAGTTCCGACTCTTAAAACGTAGTGATTATATACTCTTTGCAAGCTGCGTTCACGTTCACGACAAAATCGACAAATATCTACCTATATCAAACCTATATAGTGTAGCTTGACAACACAGTCGGTGAGGTGTTGCTGCGTTTTTGTCGTGTGACATTTTGTTTTATCAAATTGAGTCTTAAGTTTTACTACATAGGTTTAATTTTTAATTTATAACCCATAACTTTTCTTAAATTGAACGTGTATTGATTCGGGGTTTTCAGACAGAAGAAAATCTTTTACAGAGTAGGTACGTGGTACGTGTAGAGTAAGCTTTTTGAAATAAAGCAAAAGGCACGCAGGCACAGAAGAACATTATTATATATATATTACCAGTCTAAGAAATGAGGGCTATCGCGTATGAATTCGCCACTAGAGGCGCTAGTGTAGCGTGAGGTCTCCGAAATGTCAAATCTCATAGTTTTTGGGTGAGCTACGCGGGTTTATTTATAATTAGAATAATTTTGTGAATATTTTGCAATATCTGAAATTAATTATGGCAAATATGCGTTCCGGGGCAATGAATGTCTGTGTTTTGAGACAGTTTTTTCTTTCAGAAACCTTTGTCCTCCCTTTTTTCCGAACAAAACGGGGACTAACTATGCAACACTGTGGCATGCTCGATATTTTTATAGTACGGTTTTAAGGTGTATTAAATATGATTTTTATCTAAACTTTGTTTTCACGCCCGCAAAAACAGACTTTGAAAGCCATACTTAAAAACCTCACGCAACAGTGCGCCATCTAGTGAGACAAAAAACATGATAGCCCTCATTGTATTGATAAAATCGATCAAATCGTTAATATTGCTATGACTTTTCGCGTAGGCGTCACGACCTCATGACACTAAGTTTTTTCGGTTATAATCTTTATCCCTTCGTTTAACCATATCTTTAGTGTTTCAATTCAAAGCAATTAGAATGTACTAAAAAAGATAATGCTTTTTTTATATTTCGGAGGTAGTCGTGGACCAGTTAAACGCCTGCGACAATAATTATAAATCTAAAATGTGCCTAATGCCAAACTCAAATAGGGTGCAAGTTTGAAAATTAAACCATCAATTTATTTGAACTTAATACCTACTCACTTTTCATTAAGTAATTTAAGATTTTCTGTAACTATAGCACTAAACTTTCCTTATTCTACTTCACAACAATTATCTCAATAATCTCGACTTTATTGCTATCACATTCGCACACTGCGCTCAAGGTCAAATTTGTTCCTCGGCTCGGCTCTAATTTGATGCTAGACACCACCACACGTCGGGATTCCCACGTCTGGCCGAACGTTTTGTTGATAAACATCTTCATATATTTTCTTTAATAGTACAAAAACAACTATCTACTTACTACAATGAAGTTAAAAGTGATAAATACAAGACCAATACTGCTACAAAGTATACGCAGGTACGTATGTATAAGTATGTATCTATGTTTCCATATCATAAAAGCAGTTTGATTTGCAATTTATAAACGCAAATCGGTGTAAACACTAATCTTTTTAGCTCTGTTAAGTACCAATTATATTTTTAAACAACACACATAAGCATTAACATGGTGTATTTTTTTTCTAAATTGTTAGGCACCAAAACGTTCGTGCGATTTCATCGAGTTCTGAACCAACTAAGCCGTTCAAAGAAATACCGGGCCCCTCAACTCTTCCAATCATAGGGGCCGCACATCACTTCATGCCATGGATTGGTATGTATACAATGAACTAAAAGAATTTCCTTGCTCACCCGCGACCTTACGATAGCTAAGCTTATGCAAAATATGCGTGTTCAGGCAGTTCCTCCACCTCCACACTGTAAGAACACACACAAATCACACAAACCCATCTATCACCCACCACCACCACACTACACTGACGCGTTTCGAACTCAACCAGAGCTCAATCTTCAAAGTGACACAACCGTACACCATGCTACCAGTTGTTAGCCTAACGAACCACAACACCGTTTTAATTTGTTAGGGCCTGGACACATGTCGCCGGTACGGTGCCGTCTACGGTGTCACGGCGCGGCGCCGTCAAACGCTTGGTACGTACACGCTTGGTAGTTTTGACGGCGCCGCGCCGTGACACCGTAGACGGCACCGTACCGGCGACATGTGTCCAGGCCCTCACTGTAACTCCCCAAGTACCCACATATGTTTTATGAAACAAAACAAAACTACCCACAAATTATTAACTATTTTTTTTAACCGTCCTTCAAAACTACCTTGATTTTTATTTATTTACTGTCAAGGCATGTTTTATTAACTACCATTGCTGAAATTAAATCCAAGCCGTAGAAAGGGAGATGAAACTAAATTAGACCACATACTGATACTGTTGTATCTAATTATCTCCATGCATTCTAAAACATCGAGACGAATTATAACTGGTAACATGGTGTACGGTTGTGTCACTCTGGAGATGAGCTCTGGTTGAGTTCGAAACGCGTCAGTGTAGTGTGGTGGTGGTGATAGATGGGTTTGTGTGATTTGTGTGTGTTCTTAGAGTGTGGAGGTGGAGGGACTGCATGAACACGCATATTTTGCATAAGCTTAGCTATCGTAAGGTCGCGGGTGAGCAAGGAAATTCTTTTAGTTCATTGTTATGGACCTCCGCAAAGTAACGCCTGATTCAATAAATTGGTATTTATACATCCACGAATGAATAAACTACTGTTCGTAGGTCTACATACACACACACGTAAACACCTATCTTTCCACATTTTTATCAAAATATATTTACTGAATGAATTATGTATGGATGTATGTATTTTACAGTAGGTAAAGCTGTAACACAGTGACAGAAACTGCTGCAGAAACAGAACTAACTCACTAAGGTGTTAGCTTGGTGTTAGCCGAATACTCGAATACCCGAAACGAGGGGCACATTGAAATTATCGGGAATAGAATATTTCGGATTGAGTTACAATACTTAAAACCTTTTTTTTAGATTGAAAATACAAACTGAAATATAGATGCACATAAAAACCAGAAAAATAAGACCAGCACTGGGAATCGAACCCAGGTCCTCGGTATTCCGTACTGCGTGCTATACCGCTACACCACTGCTGGTCAACGGTACAGGCATGAATTTCCCCTATGCACCACATATCTCAGCTTGTTTGTTTCTTATTTAGCCACTTAAGCAGTGACGCTAGCGACATCTATACCGTAGCCCTCATCGAGAAACTTTCGGCATTCCATTGGAACTAACCGCTCACCCGGACAAGAGATATCGTTATAAGCAATCAAATTAAGATTGTTTTTTTGGAATACTTTTGTATTTTATATTTCAATTCCAAATTTTTACTTTTACGGTCATTCCGTAAAACCTAAATTGAAAATACAATCTGAAATAAAGATGCACAGAAAAACCAGAAAAATAAGACCAGCACTGGGAATCGAACCCAGGTCCTCGGTATTCCGCACCGCGTGCTATACCGCTACACCACTGCTGGTCAACGGTACAGACACGAATTTTCCCTATGCACCTCATATCTCAGCTTGTTTGTTTCTTATTTAGCCACTTAAGCAGTGACGCTAGCGACATCTATACCGTAGCCCTCATCGAGAAACTAGTTCCAATGCTGATACCCACGCTGCGCCACTGCCTGTACCTACCCACTCATAATTTTGTTTGCATGTAGGTACAGCCAAAATTATGAAATTTTCAGGTACGGTAAATCCAGCAGGAAACTTTTTTGATATGGTATTTGTGTTTCACAAGAAATTTGGTCCAATAGTGAGAGTAGAAGGTTTGCCGAGATCCACTCTGTTGATTTTGTACGAGCCAGAACACTTCGAACAGGTATTTATTTACATACTATATATCGACGGCATAAATATCCATACCTACAGCCATAACGTCCAATATTTATATGTACCTATAGTTCGGCTCACGTAAAAAGAGCGCTGGCGATATACCTGCGCAGTGAGCAATTAAGCGACCAAACGAGTGGAAAGACGTGAGGCGCGGGTGAGGAGCGAGGGAGGGCTTGGCTGTGCCGTCGCGCTATTGGTTCGGCGGTCGACCTTGACCTTTACCTTTTCGTGCGCGACGGTACCCCTGCGCAAACACATCCCCTCCACTGTCACCCAGCGCTCTTTTTACGTGAGCCGAACTATACTTATGATGTATACACTTACGAGTTTTATACTACTTTATTGTTACTTAGTTCTACACACTCTCTACCTATTACCTTGGCAGTTGTGGTGTGTATTTTCAGGGTCTATTAGAGGCCCTGGACACATTGGTCCCTATGACCACAATAAAGCACTATCAGGGTTCCGTAGTTAACTAGGAACCCTTATAGTTTCACCATGTCTGTCCATCTGTCTGTCTGTCCACGCATTGGCGGATTAGGGAAAGGTACACGCTCTTGGCCGGTTTTTTTTTATTTGGCTGGCTACCTATATATCGGTTATCATATCTATTGTTAATGGAGTAGGGACTAGGGGGCCCCAATCCATCGCGGGGCTCTGGGCACGTGCCCAATGGGGAAGAGGGGCCTGAACATTTTGAGCACCATAACTGCTCATGCTCATCCACTTCTGTTCTGTGTGTATGTGTACAGACAGTCAGCAGCAGTAGACGAGTAGTTGTGGTGCTGAACTGATGAATGGCAGTAGAGCTCTTTCTAATACTTATTTGGATCGTTCAGGTGTATAAAGCGGAGGAAACAAACCCGTTAAGGCCTGGATTTGACACAAGCGAGTATTACAGAGGAGTGTTGAGGAAGGCCCGCTTTGGTGGTTACTACGGCTTGACATCTGCGTAAGTGATCAATCAATCAAATCAGCCCACATCCACTCACTGCTGACTAAAGATCTCTTCTTTTTCACGCTACTTTGCCAGTCTCGTGCCACTTTCATCCACAATAGATGCCATCGGACTAAAGCACAAGTGAATTTTGTAAAAATATCTATCAATTGTGGAGTGTAAAAAAAGGGTCGAAGTCGCTAAAGAAAATGCTGATGAGCGCGCAATTAGTGCTAAATCTAGATGAGGAAATTAGTGAACTGTGAGACTATCGGGCCGGCTATGAGATATGTAAGGTGTACCCAATCCACTTTTTGCGATTTCAGGCAAGGACCGAAATGGCGGGATTTTCGAACCAAAGTAAACCCAGCTCTATTGAAGCCTAAACTGGTGAAACTCTACGCTCCTGCTCTTGGAGAAATCGCAGAAGAGATGGTAGATAGGTAAATGGATTTTTTATTGTTTATTGTAAAAAAATCTACCACCGGTTCGGAAAAACCTCTGTTGAGAAGAATCCGGCAAGAAACTCAACGAGGTATATTTTTTTTTAAACAGATTTACAATATTATTAAATGATATATGTATACATCACATCACAAGTATTTAACACAACTTTATTTTTAACACAGTAGGTTCGCTATTTGAAGGAATCGCTAATGCGGATCGGAATTATTTCCAAATATCCCTGTCCATGATATAATCATTAACTTTATAATACGCCTTAGATATTAATGTCTTCTTGACAATAGATCTGAATTTTGTATCCGTTTCGTTTGTAGTATTTTTTAGAATTTTAGTATAAAACGTATGCAATTTCCCAGAAACGACTTTTTTTGGTTTTAGCCAGTCTGTAAGATGGAACTTTAAGCTTCCCTGCCTGTGTTTCTACTAGCCTTTGGCTTATCGACGTTAGTGGGAAAATCACATATGTTCTTCCTTACATACATGATTATTTCAAAAACATAAAGCGACGTCAGGGTTAGGATACCTAATAGGCTAATTCATGAGCCACCATGGAACCTTTTCAAACCAAAAGTTATTGCGATTTTTCTTGTTAATTAATGCGATGTCACTATGACGTTTACCGTGATATTGTTCCATGGTGACTCATGAATTAAAGTCCTTGACCGTACCTACACAAGAACGCATTTGGCAATGTCTCTGATATTTCATCTTTGATGCCGTAGGTTGACAAAACTGAGCGGAAAAGGAGACTACCTCCAGAACAATTTTGATCTGGAAATGACGAAGTGGTCCTTAGAATCTGTGGCTTTGGTGGGCTTGGGAGCCAGACTAGGCTGTCTAGAAGACGATTTGAAGGAGGATCATCCAGCTAGACAACTAATGCAATGTGCCAAGGATATACTAGACTTGTCTTTCAAGACTGAATTGCTGCCCCCCGCAATCTGGAAGTATATTGCGACGCCAAACTTTAAGAAACTAATGAATACTTACGATCTGCAGTGGGAGTAAGTATTAGCTTTAAGAAACAACAAACAATTAGGGGAAGGTGGGGGGGGGGAGGGTAAAGCGGGTAAGCTAGGTAAGCTAAGGTGCTGGGTACAAAAAGGGAAATTATGATCAAATTTAAAATTATGATCGCTTTGCCCGAATAGGGGCCCAAAGCAGCGTCTCCACCAGAGATGTGCGAGGATGTTTTGCGAGGAATATGTTTTTCATTAACCAATAGAAACGCTTCATTTAACTCGCCTCGCTCCGCTCAGCTGTTTCCACCAGATATGTGCTGTGCGAGAACGTGTAAATGAAGCGCTTCTATTGGTTAATGAAAAACACATACCTCGCAACACATCCTCGCACATTATTGGTGGAAAACAATATTTTAAAAAGGAAGGTAAGGATTTTATTAGTTTTAAATTCTATTTTATACAAAGGCAGTTTCTTTTTGCGGTTTTTTTATTTATCTTTTTCTTTGTTCGAGCTTGAGGTCCCGGTTCTGATTCCCAGTCGGGGCAGATGTTTAAATGAAAAATATGAATGTTTGTTCTCGAGTCTTGGGTGTATGTACCTAACTATCTGAAAAATAAACCTGGATTTTCGTATAGCGGGTACCTACCTGCCAAAGCACCTAACTACCTACCTGGCAAACCCAAGAACACACTTTTCTATTGAGTAATATAATAATAATAAGCTTCGTTTATTTCCAGAAAAAAGTTGATTTTACATATAAATTGTTAGTAGGATTATTGTTTTTGTAGTGCATCCCTAATGGGTAGAAGCCTCCTCTTCCATAATTTTGAGTAATAATAACTTCAAAATCAAAGCAAAATCATGCCGGTTTTTTAGTAATAGTAACATCAGAATACTTATAAACATTTTTCACTAATCAGAAGACATTTATCCTGTTGATTTTTAGTAAAACCACCGAAAATCTTTTGTTGCATGTATAGCTTAACCAATACGCGACCGTGGCGCCCGAGTGGAACTGGTTGAAACTAATGCGCCTTCGGTCACTCGCGACGCATGCACACATTGACACTAATGTTTGTTACTACTGTGTAAAAGCGCTTACCCGCTTCAGGCGGGCCACCCGCTTTAGGCTACCTTCCCCTACTCTTAACTAGATTTGCCATCACATAATCATGATCTGAGGCCGTTACAAAAACTGTTATTTAACTGCGATCGCGAGCGTCAGAATTCAGAAACGTTAGGCAATACGGCCTCAGCTCGAAGACGTCCAATGAGGGCTATCTGGGGCTATCGCGTATGAATTCGCCGCTAGAGGCGCTAGTGTAGCGTGAGGTCTCCAAAATGTCAAATCTCATAGTTTTTGTGTGAGCTACGCGGGTTTATTTATAATTAGAATAATTTAGTGAATATTTTGCATTACCTGAAATTAATTATGGCAATAATGCGTTACGGGGCAATGAATGTTTGTGTTTTGAGACAGTTTTGTCTTTCGGAAACTTTTGTCTTCCCTTTTTTTCCGTACAAAACGGGACTACGCAACACTGTGGTTGCTCGATATTTTTATGGTACGGTTTTAAGGTGTATTAAATATGATTTTAATCTAAACTTTGTTTTCACGCCCGTAATAAAAGACTTTGAAAGCCACACTTAAAAACCTCACGCAACAGTGGCGCCATCTAGAAAGACAAAAAGCGATAGCCCTCATTTTAAAAGGCTTCCGTCTTAGAACGCCACACACAATGCTCACAATAATCGTCGATCATCAGTGCTTACATTTGTTCTTTCAGCGATCATTCAACTAGATTCATAAAGATAAATTACTTGTTTCAGTATAAGCAAAATATATATAGATCAGGCTCAGAACAAAATAAAAGAGAGAGGGCATGATGTGCCAGAAGAAGACAAAAGTATAATAGAAAAACTGATTGCAATAGACGAGAGGGTCGCTATTCTCATGGCAAATGAAATGCTGATGGCTGGTATAGACACTGTACGTTTCACACCAATTCCGTAAAAAAGGTTTTACATCGCCATGCATAGAAAACCAGAATTAATGTTTTTTTGAATTGGACATTTCTCAGTAGGTACCTACAGTCGAACAAATAGATATTATCATACTTTTGTCAAGGAAATCATATTGAAATTGATTATTAAAAGGTTCCACCCTGGGTCATGATTCAATTTGTTTAACTGTACAAACTAAACTTCTTTTCTTTAAGGTGGCATTCTCAATAACCGGCATCCTTTACCACTTGGCAACTAACCAAGGAGCCCAAGACAAGTTGCGTGAAGAGATTAGAACGGGAGAATCCCGGCGGTATCTGCGAGCTTGCATGAAGGAGGCGCTTCGCATTTGGGCCGTGGTGCCGTCGAACCTTCGACGCACTAGCAAGGAACACGTCGTTGATGGATATAGGGTCCCAATCGGGGTAAGCATCTAAATCAGTGTTTTTCAATTTTTATCAGGACGCGACTCCCATTGGTTTGAAAAATATTTGGCGACCCCCTGCCTACCTCCACTTACAGTAGTATTATCTTACGTTGGTAATACAAACATTGAATAATCATACACAATAACGGTGAGAGTATTTTAAAGATACTGCGACCCCCTTACACCCTCCGGGGGGTCGCGACCTACAGTTTTACCACTCACACACACACAGCAGCAGCAGCAGTAGCAGCTCACACTACAGTTTGAAAAACACTGATGTAAACAATTTACCGGTCGCTACTCAGAGCGATATAAGAAACTGCAAATCTGAGCTGACTCTAGTTGCCCTATTGTACTCGCAACAAAGATAAGGAATGTTAAATTAACATAATGCGTAGCTCTTTTTCACGTTTTCCTTGAATACCAAACATTTTAGGGAAATCTTGGCCCTTAATATATAAAAATGAATCCCTATTTCCCTTGGTCACAGCATCACGCGTGAACGGCTGGACTGATTTCGCTAATTCTTTTTTTGTTGTGTTTGCTATTGTCAGGAGAAGGTTCTTATAAAAGAAGATTTAAAAAAAACTACACCGGGGGAGAAGCCCCGGGCACCAGCTAGTGAAAAATAAAACAATAGGTAATCTATTTTAATGCCATTTCAAAAGTCAAAAACTTATTCATCAACTTATGGACAATGTAAAGTCGAAAAAATAGATGTGCTTTACAATTTTGTATCATGGTTTATCTATCTAGGTATATATTCATATATTTTTTTTAATTTACAAAAGAAAAAATACATGTTCAATATTTTCTGTTTATGTAACTGACGTACTTAAGGTCACAGCTCATTAGAGCCACCCGGCACCCGACCAGCACCGCCTCAACTTTCGCTGTCCACTCGTCGACCGGTGGTCCACGGGTGGACGCCGCGTGGTCCACGAATATCCGAGTAGTCTATTATGAAATGAGAGTGGGGAGTGACGCGCCGACCGCGCGCGGTGTACGTGGAGCAAGCGTACGAACAGTGAGCTATCATCGAGTGGTCTACTCGCCGTCCGCGCGTGGACACCTCGCGAGCGAGGCGATCCGGTGAAGCTCCGGAGTTGGCGTAATGAGCGTATACAAATCCATATAAAGAATACTAACCGCTCGCGACGAGGCGGTGCTGATCGGGTGCCGGGTGGATCTAATGAGCTGTGAAATTAAGTAGGTACGTCAGTTAGATAAACTTAAAATATTGAACATGTATTTTTTTCTTTTGTCAATTAAACAAAAAATGATGAAGATAAACCTAGATAAAACATGATACAAAATTGTAAAGCACTTATCTATTTGTTCGCCTTTAAACTGTCGATAAGTTGATGAATAAGTTTCGGACTTTTAAAATAGCATTAAAATAGATTACCTATTGTTTAATTTTTCATTAGGGCCAAGATTTCCCTAACATTTTTGGGATTCAAGGAAAGCGATCGTGATGTGAAAAAGAGCTACGCATTATTTTAACATTCCTTATCTTTGTTGCGAGTACAATAGGGCAACCTAGAGTCAGCTTAGATTTGAATTTTTGATTTGTGAGCCACTAGCCTATTATAGTCTGTATATTTTCATTTTCAGATTGACGTCATCGCACCTAACGAATATCTGTCAAGAATGGACAAATATTTCCCGCGAGGATCCGAATTCGTACCGGAAAGATGGCTGGTTGAAAAGACAGACCCTCTGTACCACGGGAATACTCATCCAATGGTATACGCACCTTTCGGGATAGGAGTCCGGTCTTGCATTGGAAGAAGAATCGCCGAGTTGGAAATCGAAGTGTTCCTTACTAAGTTGATAGACAAGCAAAAAGTGACTTGGTTTGGACCACCTCTGAAAATTGTGTCGAAAATCATCAATTCTTTTGATAAACCTTACAATTTCAAGTTTGAAAATGCTCTGTGAAGTAGATATTTAAAATAATGATAAAAATTGTAAATATAAGACTTCTTCTCTAGAAAATGACAAATGCGCCAAGAAATAAAATATGATATATTACTGCTATAATGACTTTCTATATTTCCCTTGAATCCACACTCTGTACATGGTTAACATCTTGCCTCTATTGACTTGCAGTCTTCTATCAATCAGGTTCTGTTCCTCTATAAAGCCAGCGGTTTTGAACATAATTGTAATTTCCTCTTGAGTGAAGAAATAAACTTTAGTTTTGTCGCCTCGAGCATAGAAATTGTCGGATATACAACGGCCTGTCTTGAAGCGGAGCTGCGCTAAATCGTATCGGCCGTAATCGCGAAACACAACTAAACCGCCAGGTTTAAGATATTTGTGTATGTGCTGTACAACTGATGGCATCCTGAAATAGATATAATATTTTTTTTATAAATTTTCAAGGAAATAAATCCAAAATGGAGTAAATCAGAAGTAAGTTGCACAAAAAAAAGATTTTGAGATATTATCAGCTTTTTGGGAAATACCATCATTGCCAAAAAGAATGCCCCGCAAGAAACTTGGCAAAGTCATTTTTCAAAACAGGATATAAAATAACAATCAATTAACTATGACATACAGGTCAATTAACTATTAAGCTTTTAGAATCCAGAACAGATGCAAGCTTACTAGTAGCAAAATTTACAAGAAATTTATTTACCTGTTATGTTAGCTAAGCTATGTAATATGTTTGCTTGAAATCTAACAGTCATTGATAGAATAAAATGTAGTTAGATTTACTTATTTTTTGCCAGATTTGTTCTAGGTGAATTAAATTTGACATATCCGCCCTTAAGACACAATGTACTATAACTTAAGTAATAATCAATCCAGGTTTTTTTTATGACTTATGCACACTGGCTAATAATTGAAGCAAGCCCACAATTTTGTAATACTTACTTTGCAGGTTCTATTGCAGATAATACAAATATCAGTACAATTATATCAATTGAATTTTCAGGAAATGGTACAGTCCATTCAGTCGCTGTAGCGTCCAGCACAAAAACTTCACATCTCTTTGTGTCATATAGTTCATTTTCTTTCATGATGTCAATAGCTGTTGATGAAAAGTCACAACCGTAAACGAAGAGGTTAGGATCTTGGCTGTACTGAAGAATAGGAAAGATTGTGTTGCCTACTCCACATCCTATTTCAAATATGTACCGTTTAGTTGTATTACTTTGCATCTGGGTTGTTTCAGTGTTTCGATCTGTATGTTGTTCCACTTGCATAGCATTTGGGCTTTCAGCATTAGGGAAAACTCTCTCCGGTGCAGATGTATTATCAGGTGCTAGCTCTGGAAACTCGGTGAACAGCCAGTGACGATCCTTAAAGAACCTGAAGATTGTGAACAAAACCAAAATTTGTCAAGATTTATCAGTTAGATTGGGTGTCTCAACCACTTCAATAGGTAGTAAATTAACTTTTAATAATTATTTAAAATAGATTACAACTTAATCTGTACTCCTGTTCTTAGCAATGGAGCCGTACCTAGATGTTTTGTCTGTTATTTTACCTTAAGCCTCCTTTGGTTTAAGACTAAAAAAATTAAAAAAATTGTATGTCATAATTATTCATACCTATTTTGATGAATATTGTAAAATGCATCCCAGTGTTTATCAGCATTTTCCTCCAAATCCTTTAGAACACCCTCAGCGAACATTACTTGCGAGTTCTGTTCAACCTTTTCTTTAGCTGCTTTCTCTTGTTCTGGATCCCATTCAACATTATCCCTGAAACATGAATTAATGAATTTTAGCCCCCAAGCTCTCTAAATACATGAGAACCAGTACTCTGCGCTACACTTCATAGATTGTCTAATGGACATATGGATTGAAATTTTATTTAAGTAAGTATCTACATGTAGTAGATACTTACTTAAATAAAACTACCTACTACTATTTCTCAAAAAGTTGTCCATTTCAATTTTTCAGTTGTCTACTTTAAAAAAAACCTTGACGCTATTTCAACACAAAAAAAAGTAATATTGTGTTTAAAAAATATACAAAACATAGTGGTAAAGGTGACAAAAAGTCAGATAATCTTTGTTGTTGGATCCAATAGAAAGTTTCGATGTAGTTACAAAATTATGATTTTTCCTCACAAAACTGTGACATTTTCTTGATGTCAAGAACTTTTGGATGTTTTATGCAGTTTAGGCTTTATGATCTCGTCCTTAGTGTTAATAACTATTTGAGAAATACTCACATATGGTTGAGGGACATTGTACAATTTGACAATGAATGCAGATTTTGTGAAAGAATGAAGTTCCATAGTAAAAAAATTGAAATATTTAATACACACTGACTGAAGCCAGAAGAGACTCGAAGATACATTGTGGGGAATACAATACCAACAATTCACAATGAAAGTAACGAATACAACTTATAAATAATGTAATTTTGAACATGAAACTATTGTGAGACTCATGTAACATGTCAAGCTAAACTCTATTTAAGACGTGAGTTATCCGGTAAAACATTATTTAATATGAATAATGTAATTTATGTACCAAGCATTGAATAGGTAAACAAGTTCTTTTTTATCTCCGTTTAAGTGTCTAGTACCACCAGGAGGTTTTTTTCTATATCTGGTCTTTTCTAACTCTTCAATGCTTTTGCCTGAACATCTTAATCTGTTATACTGCTTGAGCAAATTGATAAATACGGTACCACGCATTGTGCTTAAACACTTCGTCAGCATTTTCAAGAAGTCTGTTCCCAAATTGCGGTCTTTTATCAGTTGGGGGTTCCTCCATGGATAAATAGATCTTGTGAGCTAACACAAGAGACTGAAATTCTCAGCGCCGAAAAATACAGAATTATTTCAGAATAGAATAAACTAAATTCACAATATACTATCACGTTCATTTATAACCTTATATTTATGACACATGTCACTATGTCTTATGTCACATTGACAGCATCTTTTTTTTTAATTGTGCCTCGGTGTAAAAGTAAGAGAATTATAAAAATACGAGTTGTCGACTCGGATTGACTAATTTTTTACGCTCTTCAATTTGATGTGCATTTCGTTCGAGTCTACCGTAGACCGGTACGAAATTATTAATATAGATACATTTTTATATGTAGTAACACGCTTGCACGCTTATTATGGAATACAATGATATACTTACTATAAGTAACAGCATTTGTAAATTATTCACGTAGGTAGGTAAGTATTAAATTTATACAATAAAGTTTTTTTGATAATGATTTAATTTTTTATTCTAGCTGAGTGTTGGTGAAAATTTTGGTTAAGCAACCCGGAAAGTAATATGACTGGTGAGAAAAAGTGATTATGTGGCAATTATTCCACCAAAAAGAGGGAAACTCTTAAATACTTATTGATGATGATGATTTAGGACCTGGAGAGTGGCGTTAAGTATGTCTTCAGGTACAACGTTGGTGGACATAACCTTTGCCATACTTGTCATCATTAGTGTTATGTAAAAAAAGTTTAGGAAACCCGGTGAGAAACGGGTTGTTTGCTACGGTGCTACGTCAGGCTCATACACAGACATGATGCATGATTTATTGGTCTGGTTAGGTCTGGTTGATGATAATGTCATTATCATAGGTACTCTATATATCTATTATATAGGTATGAACGGCACATGGATGGTCTGCAGCAAAGGCTTTGTTCTAGTTAACAATAAAAACTAAAACACGAGATTCGCCGGTACTACCTACAGCCGAGGTCAAAGATACGTCAATATAGTCTAGGTACCTACTTACTTGTTGAAGTCACTTCATGTTTGATTGAACTTTTGTATAAATTTGTCTAGAGTAGATATCTACTGTGTTATAAAATACTATCTCAAACGTCGCGCCAACGAAGGTCACGGTCTAGTCGCCTACGTCGTAGCGTTCGTAGCAGAAAGCGTTTCGTAGTCTAGGTACTTACTTAAAACGTAACTTGCACATACTTACGACGGAATTGTATTTTCCGTTACTTAGTAGGGTTTATATCCATTCACTTAACATATACGTTTTATTTATTTAAGGTAAGGATGAAAATCATACATTACTGTCACATTATTAAAATTTATTGTGTCAGCGCAGCGTGCTTCATCTTAGCCCTATATCTTTGCTTACCTTACTGGTAAGCGAAGATGTTGAGTGATTGGTCAATCAGGCGTGATTGTGGCTATTATTGTATTAAAAATATATATACAGGGTATACATTCAGATCGGTCAGTAAGTATGAGAAAGTCTAAAACTATAAGACATGAAGATCTGTTCTTAGGAACCATGTCATCGTTTTTAGTAACAAGAAAAACTGCATTCAAACATTTAAAGAAACTTTTACTCAGCTCGAGAATCGACCTCGGACGATTTGTAAAATAAAACTAACATTATTAAAGAATATGCAATTTATTCATTCTAGATATCATGTTTCATAGTGGTAACATTTATTGCTATGACCTACACAAGTATCGATATCCAAATAGAAATAATGTAAATTTTATTTTTCAAAACAACCGGGTTTGATTCCCGTTCTGAGTATTTTTTTTTAAATCTATGAATGCAGTTTTTCTTGTTACTTAAATTGATGATATGTTTCCTAAGAACAGATCTTCGTATTTCTTAAGTTTTAGAAAATACAAACTGAGACATGGATGCACAGAAAAACCAGAAAAAGGGACCAGCGCTGGGAATCGAACCCAGCGTGCTATAACCCCTACACCACCGCTGGACAGGAATCTAGACACGAATTTTTCCTATGCATACATATCTCAGGTTGCTTATTTCTACTACGCTACTTATGCAGCAGCACTAGCGACATCTATGTTCCGCTCTCATCGAGAGACGTCACACTCTTTCGGAACCAACCGCTCACCCAGACAAGAGATGTCGCTACTAAGCAATCAAATTATGATTCGTTTTTTGAAGTTCCATGTCTCAGTTTGTATTTTCGATATGGTTTCACGGGATACCCGTAAAAGTAACTTCAATAAAAAATTTGGAGTTGAAATAAAAAATACAAAAAGACTCCAAAAAACCAATCATAACTGTAGGTATAATAATAAAAATGTAGCTGTAACTGCCTCGAATGATTAAGAAAGTGTTCTCAACACTTTTAAGTATAACTAAACAACTGAAATATATTAAAACACATAACACTTCTGTAACAAGTAAACACACAATTTAAAGTTCCCCGACCCGATTCCAAATTTGCTGTCGAATTCAAAGTTATAGCGCCATAAAAGTCGTCCTGATGCTGTGCTCTGATCAAAGTAAACGTCATAAAGACGATTTTGCGGATCATTAACGACTTCCCGCAAACGAAATAGCAGCACGATGAAATTTTTATCGTGTCCTAATAAAGTGTGTTTAGTGTGTAGGTATTTTACTATTTACTTACGTATTGAAATACGGTTCTGTACGTCTAACATGGCAGAACATGGCACACATTTTCGAACTGTTTTGAATGTCTGCAGCAATGTGTCCCCAGAATGGCATTAGGTGTACATATTACGGCGCTTGATTGACCACTTCATACTCGTAGGCTTTATGGCCTCGCAATTTATTGCAACGTGGACCATTTTTCTTGCAGGTCTAAATTTTTTTACGTATCTCTCTCCCCGGTTTGCCTGACGACAATGTTATCGCCGCGGTACGGTAGCTCTAGGTGCATACCTAACTTTAAATTCGTATCACCCCACTTGTGTCAGATAGACTTGAACCGAAGTTCACAACTATATTCAGTTACAGTTTGCCCAACTTCAGGTATCAAGTGACATGTGAAAGTTCTGAAATTGAGTGCAACTGCACAACTCCCGCACGTAACTTACTAATGTTGGTCGTAGTTGCATTTGCAATAATAACTAGAGTAACATTAATGGTGTATCTAAGTTGTCTGTTTATTGCCAACGACGCTTAAATAATATTAGGTTATCAAGCCAAAGTTAGCTACTTTATTTAGTGTAACTACCCACGAATAATGGCTTACCTATTTATACGAACGCAGTCTCTAGGTGGAAAAAATATAGAATAGGTACTTATTGCGGAATATGCAAAGTCCCAACTTGGGCACAATCGGTAGATGGCCGACTTACGACATGTTGTAACAGGGCTTGACACTGGTACCAAAAATACCATTATATATAGGTGCAGGTTATATGCTAGTGCTAGTACCAAAATTACCGATACTAAAGCGGTACCAACATTATGACACAGGTCTCTTTGGTAGGTACAGATTTCAAGCCTTGCCTCTCCTTGCCTATACTTATTTAACAGGAGTTTGAGAGGGGCGACACGATTCCAGTTATCGATAGCTCTTTGTGCCGTTGTCTTTAGGCACAAACGGAAATGATACTCCCATATCCGTTTGAAACGTAAAAATATCATTGACAGCAAAAACTTATCATTTTTGTCTACGAATGGTGCTGTCGGTAGGTAGGTAGGCATCTTAGATCTGCCATTTAAACATTCGTAAATGTAGTACATTAGGTACATAATGTATGAATTTAAAAAGAAAACTATCAGGGTCAAAATAATTAGCTAAGCCGTGGACGGACGGATGGACATGGCGAAACCATAAGGGTTCCTTAACTATGGAACCCTAAAAAGAGTAAATAGCAATTAGGCAGAAGTCTTCCTAATCCCATCATATCAGCGATTGTTTAGATAAGAACTTTAGAGCTTTAATAAAGCATTTCACAGGTAAATAGCTATTTCATTAAACACCACAAATAATGGCTACACAGACATGGCTACGCTGCTGGTTAATGCACAAGTCGTGTATAGAAAAACCGCTTAAGGCATCTAAAGTTTTAAAAGGTTTTGTAGTAGAAACCTTTGTGTTGAGAAATTTACCGTTCTATCTCCATAATTTTGTCTTATAATTACGAGTATTATAGTTTGCGTCATACTAAGTTCTAATTTAAGTAGGTTAATGGGAGGGTAGGTAAAGGACATTACGTATAAAACAACAGATAATTCTCAGACTCGATTCTAGTAAGAACTCTTTACAGTAGCCCTCAAAACCAGAATAATTTTTACTAACTCTAAAATTATATTTTTAGTTGCTCTACATAATATTAAATGAATAAGTAGTTAGTAGATTTACGGAAAACATGTCCGAGTTAGACATCCTTCCTGTGTTGATGGTCTGCATGAGCTTATGGTCCTGGCCTACTCGCCTTAAGACTTCGACATTAGTGACTTTCTGAATATAAGCACATTTCAAAAGACTTGATAGCAGTATTTAATTTGTATGAAAAAAGGAAAAGTCATAGACTCCATTATTTTTAAAAGTCGCTGAACTAATGTTGTTCAGATTGACAAGGACGATCTATATTTTCGTATTACAGCCCACACCCGGTATAATCCAAGCATAGAAAATCTATGGTATGGTATACTTGATTCATGTGCATTAAAAGTGGATAAATCAGTTGATTGGTGATCCCCAATGTCAAAAAAGGTATCGATTTATGAAAACAAAAATGTGGAAGTACCTATCACTCCAAGGCAGTGAAAAAAAAAAATTTGTTGAATTTGAAACTTTATTTACTAGGCAAAGCTTTAACCTATTTTCCTTGACTTTGCAGGTAAGGTCAAAACACTTTACTAACGAAATATGCAAAGCAGTAACTTATACTCAATTAATTTCAAGTGGGTATTTGGGTATCTGATATCGATGATCAAAACTGGCAGCGGGTTTACTCAAATCTCAGAGGAGACCGTAATTTATAGGATTTATTTGAGTACATTATTTACTGTTTGTTTTAGGTACAGACACCAGAAGTTAAGGTCATGCACGCAAGAACATGTCATGTAATGACAGCGGGATTTCGACATTCACTCATTAATTTCATTCATTCTCCTTTTTATGCAATCAGTTCTTCATGTAGCTGTGTGTGTAATCATTCACTTCAACTCTCGTGGCACTACCTATATCATCTCATCTCTGGGCTTGATTATTTATGGTTTCACGGAATGGGGGCCTGGGCTGCAGTTTCCACGCGGGCCCAGTGCAGTTCTGAAACGGCACACATTTGTATTGCTTATGCACAAATTTCGACACTTGTACTTTCCAGATGTATTTTATTAAACCTATGTATATACCTCTTTTTTTGTTGTTGTTTATACGCATACGGTGGCATTTAGTCGCCAAAGAAACTTTGCTTTTGTGGAATGAAAATTAATCCGGATAACTCACGTCATAAATCGACTTTTCTTGACATGTTTCGGGCTAATTCGTAGCCCTTCCTGCACTTCCGTAGCACTGCGCGCGCCACCGCTCTCATGTTCAAAACTTTGCTTTTGCTGTGATTTTGTAAAAATAACTTAAAACAATAAGTGAGTTATACCAAGGTATACCTTATATTTTATAGAGCCCTAATTAATTAGGTACTTATTTCCAATCGCATCTTTGACATTTCATTTTGCTTTCCCTAATAATAAGTAGAAAAAAAAATTGAAAATTTTCTTCTTGCAAGTAAAAAATGATAGTTTACTTGGTGTAGAAGTGTTAGCGAGACCCGCATATTGCAGATTCAATTATGCTATGCCGTCTATTGCAGTCCCCGGCGGACTTATTTTCCGCCTATAGACTTTAAAATTTACTTGCTTACTGAGAATCGTTTTCCAAGAAAAGATACACGAACTGAAATCAGTTAGGTGCCTTATTACTTGCCTAGTACTACGTCATGGAGCATGGTCATGGAGCAAGGTATTTACCTATTGGTTTTGTTCGTATTTACCTATTCAAGGTATTTACCTATTGGTTTCGTAACGTTTAATTCAATCAATCAATTACTTAAAGCTTTATTCTCTTTTTACCTACAAATAAATAATAAGTCAGGAAGCGTAACTCAGAACAAATTCCACACAAAAAGTGGCTGGCCAAACCTAGATCCAAAACGACTTATGATTCAAAATACGAATCAATTTCGAGGTTGCAAATAGACGTGCTTGTTGATTGGTTAAAATTCAGCAAGAATGCAGGATTGGTTGGCTCGCGTAATGCAATGTCAAATGCACAAATTACGATCACTTCTTACATCTACTCGTAACGTTTCAATGGATTCGCGCTGTCATCGTTCATCCACCATTACCTCTCATATTTCGTTTTCTAGATTTTTTTTACCGTACAACGGCAAAACCTACTGGACACTGGCAAAATTGTCCTCCAATGGACAGAGCCATATTTTTCTAAAAATCTAATCTAATCTGTGTAGAAGGAGGTGCTTTTCCTTTAAGTCGCTTAAAAAAACAAGCTGTCATTAGCAATATGTGACACGTCATAAGATAAGATATTAATAACCTTATTAATTCGTTTTTTTGTTGTTACCTCAGAACTCATTTATGAACCGATTTGAAAAAAAAAATCTTTTGTTTTGGAAATTGAGGGAACTCTTCAAATATTGTAGGGACACCTATGGTAATTTGGATATACATATTTAGTAGTAACTCGTGCATTTGCTTTTGAAGTGCAACTAATGATAAAGACAAGTGAAGACCACCTTTAACCACCATATTTAACTTATGTAGATAGCTATCTAAGAAAAAATATATAGTTTCGTGTCTAAATCAACATAAAAGTCCTATAACCCTTTATAGAGCAAGACTATAATTCGCGCGAATCTTTTTCGCAATATATCCAATAAGTTCTCAAGGCTTTGAATAGATTATAGCAATATAGAACACTATTAATTTTGAGTCTTAGCGCAAGAGCGACCGATTTTGGCTTTTGCCCTATAAAGGGATAAAGAAAAAAAAACTACGAAAAAAAAGAAAAAAAACTAGGAATTCCACTTCGAAACGACTTAACAAACTAACTATAAATATTTGCAATATATACCCTAGGCATCAGCAAAGTCTATTTCTAAACTAGACAAGACACCCCTACATTAGAGGAGGGGGTGGTGGGGGAACAAACAATCCTCGCGGATATTGAACGAAGATGCGTTCGGAAATGCAGCGCTGCCGGCTGCGTGGCGTGGCTGCACGACTCATTGCATGCAACCAAAGTGTGAAGATTATGGAGGAGCCGGTTATATTAAAACAGAACGATTTATGCACGGCTTCGATGCTATTGGAGATGGTCTGCTCGTACGTAGGTTTTATTCTCCTAGGCTTTGATTCAATATTTTTTGTACTCACTTAGGTACTACAGCCTTTTTACCTTGTTTCTTCGATACCTACGCAACGATTTGTGGTAGTAGAGGAACAGGGTAATAAGATTGTAAGTAAATATCCTAGTGATTGACGTACCAATGGATAACAGATGACACCCTGCCGTCACCTCAGTTGCTAATAACAAGAAAATTAAAGAAGGCAAGTACTAGGACAGTCACTAACACTCAGATAAGATAGGATAGAATAGAAAAAGCAAGTGTACCATTTCTCGCAAGGCCGGCAACGCATATGCAGTGGAAGTGAGCGCGAGTATAAAGCTTTAGGTATAAGGACAATCAAAATCACTCAAAGAGTAGAGAGGCCCATGATCGGAGTTCGTCTGTGAAATTGAATCAGAAATGAGGAGATCCGTAGAGGAACCAAACTAAGCGGCTTAGTCTGAAGAATTGCTAAATTTAAGTGACAATGGATGGGGCACAAAGATTACTCGAAGAACTATTTAATGGTCGTTGGGGCCAATGTGTTCTTGAGTGGCGAACACGTTCCAGAAGACGCATAGTGATAAGCCCTCCACAAGATGGACTGGTCGAAGATCGGAATAGTCTATTCTCTATTGGATACAGGCGACGCATGGGCGGACATTATGGGGTTCTTTAATGATGATGATGATGATCTATCGTTTAGTCTAGTCATAGTTGTCCGAATGACATTGACACAGGAAAGTCGCAGCACATTCGACTAGTTAAACTTGCAGTACGTTAACTATTCGAATAAGTTACCACTATAAGTAACTGTATATTCAAAGATCTGTAAAAGAAAATAAGCTATTATTATTGACTAGAGTTTACCCGCGGCTTCGCACGCGTATGCTATTCGATCTGGTACAATTGAAATTCTGGGATCTTATAAAATTCCCCTAGGAATTCCCAAAATTTATATCGTGGTCTTCATTGAGGTTGTGCTAAAAACAACTGTCCAAAATTTCATGACTGTAAGCCCAGCGGTTGTTATTTCGAGATTTTATCCCTATCCCGTGAGAATATCGGGATAAATAGTAGTCTATGTGTTATTCCAGATGTCCAGATATCTACATACCAAATTTCATCCAAATCCGTAAAGCCGTTTTAGCGCGAAGGAGTAACAAACACACACAAACTTTCGAATTGATAATATTAGTAGGATTAGTAGGATTGAGTTAAACGATACTTTAAGTACGCGAGTATGTATATTCATAAATTTAAATCTTTTTACCTAGACCCTTGACTACATGAAGAAGACTAACTGCGATCATTGTATTTAGGTAGTTATTGGAGCTACATAGGAGCTACATAGTTAAATTATTTTGAGGGAGTTCGTTTTTTTTTTCTACATCTTAAATGTCAAAGTTCCTACCTAGTTCGTATTTTAAAGTTGTACTGTTTTATTTAAAGCGGCAACTAAGACCCTCGCGTATAATAACGATCTTGATCAGCCGAGAGATTTTTGATGAGTTCACCAACTTCAAAAGTACTTTGATCAACTTAATTAAAGGTTAGCGAGACCGATCACCATTCAAATATTATTATTTCATTTCCTATCTCCATGTTTGATCATGTCTCGGGCAACTATCGCAATAATAAAGCGTATCAGGTGTTTAATACAGAACTAGTGACTGTTACGTCGGCGAACTTTGCCCTTCATCTCGCAGTGAATTGCTCAATATCAATAATACCAGACCACATACTTCAGAGCATTTCAGCACAATGGGAGGTAGGTTTATCGACTACTCAAGATATTGCCAGTTGAATGAAAGAGTTTTAATAAATAGAACGTCGTTATTTCTAGAGATATTAGGTACTGTAATTGGATTTTCTGTGTAATAATGGAATAAACATGCTCTTCAAAAGTTAATGCGGTTTGTTGGTTCATCGATCTGAGCGTTATTGTATTAAGTATGCTGTGGGTATATCGCCGTTGTATAGGCTACTAACACAATAACTTTTGTTATACGAGTAGCTGTAGATAGAGGGCTAGGCGGGCCATCTGTTGCGGTCAAGTGTGCCTCTGAAGTGGGATGAGACTCCATCCTGCACGGAGCGAATAAAAAGATGAACAACTTTTTAAACATCTATACGTAGATATTTATACTGAAAGCATGCTCTATACTCTTAAAACACGCAAGTGAATCTGGTAGCTGTCAGACGTATTAATGCATTTTCACTTCTCATGCTCTTAAAATGTTACTGTAATCTCTGTATATCGGGACTAAAGCCCCTTTTTATTCTCTAGGGTTTAATAGTAGATTGTTGCACCAAGCAGAAAGTTATTTATTATTGTACCGAGTGCCGATTTGGAGCCCGAGCGTCAGCGAGGGCTTTAAAAAGCCGAGGGCAATATAAATTACTTTATGCGTCATCACCTCTTTGGTGGTGCAATTAAAAAAAAATCTAAAACAGTGCAATAAGGATTTTCATACATTTTTTCTGCTCTAGAGCAGAGAAGTCCCTCTTTATGCTGGGTATTTAGTGCGGTTAAGATGAAATTAAAGCATAGTTGGAAGAAAAGTATTTTTTTTATTTACGTTGGAAACCCCTAAACAGCCAACACGGTGTTAGTGAATGGCGGATTTTTAGGGCGTGGAAATAACCTCAAAATGACAACTGTGCATAAATATTTAAAAAATACACGATTTAATTTCGTGAAACAATTAATGTTTACGAATATGAATCTATTCAATTATATTAAGGATTAATTCATTTTAAGCATAATCCAATTAGTTTTACAATAATTTTAAATTGTGAAACTGTTGGCTAAATATGTAAGTTTTTAAAGCGTCACTTCATAAACAATATTTAAAAGAAAAGACAAATTTCGCAGACAAAAACGCGCAACAATTTTTTTTTGCTATTTGAATTTTGAAGAGATGGCCTGTTCATTCGACGAGTCGAGCGAACGTTTTTAAAAAGTTATATTGTAATTTTGAACAGAACATTGTTTTTCCTCGCATTCAAAGTGAAAAGTAGTGTTTAACGCGAGACTAATGGTTGCATATCGACACCTCCTACGTATACTGGTACAAGTGCATAATCATAAATTTACAGGAGAGCTGTTCAAAGGTTCAAAAACCTGTAACTTTCTCATTTGGTGATATAACTTTTCAAAATTTTGCATTAGTTCCAAAGAAAATATTGGCTTTCTACCTGTATTCATGGAATTTTGAAATTTTTTATAGTTTTGAGAAAATGGCAGATACACTACTATACGCGTATTTTACATCTTGTAGTTGTGCGGTATACTGAGCTAATTACCACTTGCTCCAGTATACGGCGTAATGCGTAGATTACTGATCTAACGATATTTTTATATTGTATATGAATTTTTAGATGAAATACTTATATGGCTTGCAATGAACAATAAAAAAGATGCTCTTTTACCTTCATCTATTGATTTATAAACGTTTTTATCACTTGTATCATTATACGCTAACATTAGCATGCCACTTGTACCAATATACCGCTAGTAATGTTTTAAACGTGCTATACAAAATACAGAAATATACCTTTATAAAAAACCTCACTTGAAATATAAATGGTTTTATTAAGAAAAGTAATTGTATTAAGTGCTTTAAATTAATGGAAGCACATTCAATTGATTCGTATTCCTGTTCAAATGTGTACTCATATTTTATTGTGAAAGGTTCCTCATGTGATACATATATCGCATCGCACCCATTTGTATCCACATAACGGTTTAGCTTTTTGTGCCTCTTCAGGGTTCCGTACCCAAAGGGTATAAACGGAAACCCTACTACTTTATACTACTTCGCTGTCCGTCCGTCTGTCACCAGGCTGTATCTCATGAACCATGATAGTTAGACAGTTGAAATTTTCACAGATTATGTATAACTGTAGTCGATATAATATATATATAACAAAAAATAGATCAGAATAAATATTTAAGGGGCCCCCATACAACAAATGTTTTTTTTTGCCATTTTTTTGCTAATCCTAATGAAGTTGTATAGATGGTACGGAACCCTTCGTGCGCGAGTCTGATTGGCACTTTGCTTAAGACAAGCTTTGACATGAAATATTGAGAAAGTCAAAATATCTTTATTCAATTTAGATTGTAACAAGCACTTATGAATGTCAAAAAATTTACCACCGGTTCGTAAAAACCTCTGTTGAGAAGAGTCTGGCAATAAACCTAGGTATATTTTGTAAACAGATTTACAATCATATTTTAGTGATATCTATACATCACAAGTATTTAACACAACTACATATTTAAAACAGTTCTCAATTCGCTATTTGGAGTAAGCACTCGCCAATGCGGATCGGAATTATTTCCAAATTTCCCTATCCATGATATAATCATTAATTTTAATAATACGCCTTATATATTAATGTCTTCTTGACAATAGATTTAAATTTTGTGTCTGTTTCTGAGTCTTGGGAAACTTCTATAACTTCATACGGTTTACCCGTTTTCGCCATATACATAGCCAGGTACCATTTCTTAGGTGTGTATAAAAAAATGTGTATAGGGTGTTATTAAAACCCTGTACTATACTTTAAACCACATTAGGGCTACTAATTACTAATATGGTCCAAGTAGAAAAATACTGTGATTCGAAAAAAAAAGTTTTGTATGGAAGTGGAGTCGCAAGAAGACTTCTAATTTCGATGTTTTCCCACTTATATCGTATTAGTAATCAGTAGCCCTAATATGGGTTACAGTATAGTACAGGATTTTTTTTATCAACCTGTAGGTATATTGAAATTTACTGTTCTCATTTTAATTTACTGTTTTCTTTTTGGGGATGCTCAACTACCAAAATGCAATGTAATACTGCAATGTTATATTTCTAGCACGCGTACATGTAGGTATAGCCGAGGAAATTGAATCACGTACTGGTACTGGGGTGGAACCGTTGTACTACCAATGTTATGTTGACATCCCATACATTTGCCAAAGAAATCATAGCGAAATAGATCACGAAAAGGTTTCACATTGGATTTAGTTTCCATGACTGTCTATGAGAAATACGGCTATTGTGGTCTTGCCAAACCAAAACATGTTTTTTTTTATATATACTATCAAAATATGTGCTCGTAGAACAGTTTAAACGGTCCGCACGCAGCGACGGCTAGCGCGTACACTGAGGCAACTGCCAGTTACACTCGACTTCCCCGGCCCCGCGACAATATCGGTGCCGCGTATAGTGGTGCATGTCGGTTGCCTCAGTATACGTTGTACCGATTAGCAAAACGGTGTTAGATGCATTCATATACGTCACTTTATTTCCAAAAACTAATAGGAATATCCGTCCAAATTTTTTGTGGTAGGTAAATAAGGAAATATTAATCACAAAAATGCAAAAACTAAAAATCAGAAAATTTGTCACTTGTACCAGTATACGTAGGAGGTATCGATATTGCCACTCGAACTATGGCCACCCTCGCTCTGCTCGAGTGGCTAAATATCTCATGTCATTATGGCTTGTTTTAGTCCCTTTTGAACAATCTACAATCTATAATGGAGGAACTATCGCTGAATGACTAAAATAAACCTAACTTATCCATTGATCACAATAAAGACCGTTACGTCAACTTGGGTTACCCGAATAGCTCACTACTTAATCGGTTTTTTTTTTGTATTAGTCATGTAGATACGAATCTAGTAGGTACGCCTAGATGACTTTGAATAAGTTTACAAAAATTAGTACTTACCTACTTATAATGTTTTTTTAAGAGTAAAGTTACGTAGGTATTAAATAACAAAAAAAAAACTGCTAAAAAATAAATAAAAACTAAATATCATGTGACACTTGACACCACTTGACTTAGTCCCAAAACTAAGCAAAGCTTGTACTATGGATACTAGGCAACGGATAAACATACTTAGTTTATATAGATAAATATATACTTAATTTTTTTTTTATACGACTGGATGGCAAACGAGCATATTATACTTACACCCAAGACCCGAGAACAAACAATCGTATTATTCATACAAATATCTGCATCGGCCGGAAATCGAACCCGGGACCTCAAGCTTCATAGTCTGGTTCTCTAACCACTAGGCCATCTGGTCGTCAAAACGAAAAAAAGAATGTAATCGACCTATAAATTTTCCGTGTGCTAAGTTTGCAAACTTGCAAAGAAAACAGAAGGTAAAGACGTATACATTACCGCAGTCCGTCGGTCATGATTATCGTATCAACCATTTAAGATTACAGAAGAACGCGTTTCCTGATTTTCATTACAAAGTTAGGCCCATAAAATGTCGCAATGAGCCTCGAGCGCTGCCAAAAGACAGATGCAATTACAAGTACTCGATGTATACTGGCGTCGCTGTAAGACACTCGATAGCACCGCGTGTCGTTTTTCAAGTTTCCCACGGAAATAAAAAAAAGTTCCTATTACGCTTGTGTTGTTTTGAGATAGATAAGTCTTACTTGGAGGTAATTTTCTTTAAGTGCTTTGAACGTGTACGTGTTCGGACGAACAAATTGATTCATGACCATTGATGGTGGAACGTTTAAATTTAAATAATCAATTTCACTATGATTTCCTTGATAGAAGTATGAGATGTCAACATGACATTAGTAGCACAAAGGTTCCATCCTGGGGTCATGATTCAATTTGTTCGACTGTACAAGCGTGATGAGATGAAGTCGAACATTAAGTGGTTGGCAACTTGGAGTAGATTAGTGATATAGAGCTTACATGTTGAAGAATACTAAAAGCGTGTCAATATTAATGATAAAGCTCTTTGAATAAGTTTATGTCTTTATAGGCACTGTTTCATTGTTTTCACAAGTTCACAATCCTAAGTTCAACTCAATTTTTTTTAAAGTAAGTACCTATTCGACGTTTAAGTGTATGGAGCCCTGAAAGATAGATATAGAGAAACATTTCAAAACTATTATCTTTCTGGTCTGTGTATGATAAATTAAAAAAGATAAGAAAAAAGAAAAATGCATTACAAAGTGTCTGTTTGTTGCCTTTGCATTTTTCAGAGTAATAAAAAAAAATCACAAAATCACAAAGTTACGTTACGATTCATCCGGTAGGTACCAGTTATGACCTGAAAAATAAGAAATAATAATCAAAAACCGGCGAAGGGCGTGTCGGACACGCCCAAAATAGGGTTCCGTAGCCATTACGAAAAAATTAAGTAAAAAAATTTCTAAGGATTTCGTATTTTATTCAGAATCTTCCAAGTATAGGTATATTTTATACCTTAGGCTACTCTTTACTCTTAAGCTACTTATAATTCTCAAGCAAACTTAGCCGTTATAGTTTTCCTTGAAAGTTTTATATACTTACTACCATCCTGAATTTTTTCAAGTTTTTCCACCCACCGGTTTAGATTTTAGAGGGGGGGGGACGCTCGATTTTCATGAAAATTTGCACTTTCAAAGTTGAATATTTCGCAAACATATCACTGAATCGAAAAATGGTCTCAGTAAACCCCTAATGGTTTTAATAGACCTATCCAACGATACTCCACACTAAAGGGTTGGATAAGAAAAAAATATCACCCCCACTTTACGTCTATGGGAGGTACCTACCCTAAAATTTTTTTTTTTGTATTTTTATTATACCATTTTGTCGGCATAGTTTACATATATATCCGTGCCAAATTACAGCTTTCTAGCATTGATAGTCCCTGAGCAAAGCCGCGGACGGAGGGACAGACAGACAGACAGACATGGCGAAATTATATGGTGGGTGGAAAATGGTAGTAAGTATATCAAACTTACAAGGAAAACTATAACGGACAAGTTTTCTTAAGAATTATTGGTAGTTTAATAGTAAATAGCAGCCTAAGGTATAAAATATACCTAAACTTGGAATATTTGACGACCGGATGGCTAAGTGGTTAGAGAACCTGACTACGAAGCCTGAGGTCTCGGGTTCGAATCCCGGCCGGTACAGATATTTGTATGAATAATACGAATGTTTGTTCTCGGGTCTAGGATGTTTGATATGTATTTAAGTATGTATTTATCCATATAAGTATGTTTATCCGTTGCCTAGTGTCCATAGTACAAGCTTTGCTTAGTTTGGGACTAGGTCAATTGGTGTCAAGTGTCCCATAATATTTATTTATTTATTTATATATATATAATACGAAATCCTTAGAAAAATATTACGTAATTTTTTCGTTATGGCTACGGAACCATATTTCGGGCGTGTCCGACACGCTCTTGGCCGGTTTTTTAAAAAATGTAATCGCGACTGTACGTACTATTTTTGAGGAAGGGGTTTAAATGTGATTATAATATTTGTTTCTTAATAATCGGATTATATTTATAAAATTGTGTTTGTTTTGTAAACAGGTAGATATATGTGGTTTTATTCTAATGTTACATTTAAATTATGTTCTCGCTGCTAAGGTGAAAAATTGTATGTGTCACACGAGACTAAAGTTTTTTTGCATTTCGTGTGTTTGAAGCCCTTGCTGCTCTCAGGATTCTAACGATTATAGAATCCTTCGGTTACTCGGGATTCAAAATCAACACTCGCAAGAAAAAAAAACTTTGCTCTCTTGTTGCACAAATAACTATTGTTGCAGCTACACATTTGCTGCTTAATTTCCTTCTCAATCGAAGTAAAAAGCAGAGTGTATTCTTTATATAATACCTACATTTTACCCTCCACTTAACTACAAGCAAAACAGAAGCCCAATATTTTTTCTTAAAAATAAATACAGAGTCAACCTTCTCTAGGGTATAGTTGCTAAAGCTAACGCACATGTTGCTACGTTAACGCAGCTATTGTGCTCGGAACGTAAAGACTGAGCTCCTGATCTGGGCTTTGCCGGCTGTTTATTATGATTATTGCGAGCCCAAGACGCAATAGTGCACGTTTGCAGCATTATAGCGCCATACCCATATTACTTCTTTACATTAAAAGCAAGAAAAATATCCTGGCTACCGGAAATCATAACTTTTATGGCATGGTTCTAGGAACTTTCTCTCGTAATAAGTCTTTAGTTTTTCGAGAAAAGGGACAAGGAAAAACCCCCAGAACACATTATTTTACGTAAATGTAGCATACACGACGCAACACCCGTGGGGTTGCAAATTCCGTGTAGGCTTAATAGAATTTTTATTACATAGGCTGAATAAAAATATACGACCTCGATATCGAAATCATAAAAGGCGCATTAAATAGTGCTATGGATGGCCTCGTCCTGGGCTTGTTGCGTTAACTTTTTCGGATTAAAAGGTAGATATACATATAAGTAGGTACTGTAGGTAAGCCGTAAAATTTCCTGAGTACATTATAGTTATTTATGTGGCTGGTGCATAATGAGAGGCATTAAAGTACGAGTGTGGTTTTATGAAACGAGCCGAAGGCGAGTTTCATAATAAGATCACACGAGTGTTTTAATGCCTAATTATGTATAGCCGCATACATAACTTTATCTACATGCATATCATAAGTTTTCTATAATATGTTCAGATATGGCCTGTATTTTTAAGTTAGTGTTACTGATAACTAAATAAAACAGATAATAAAAAACTAAAGTTTTATTTATAATAATAATTATTATCTACATGCATGTCATAAGTTTTCTACAATATGTACAGATGTTAAAAAAAGTATTAAGTACCGATACTAGTCAAGTTTTGTAGCATGTCTCATGTGTTGCATTAAGGTGGATAAAAATATAATTTTCGTTTTTTAGGGTTCCTTAGTCAACTAGAAACCCTTATAGTTTCGCCAATGTCTGTCCGTCTGTCTGTCCGTCCGCGGCTAAGCTCAGAGACCATTAATACTAGAAAGCTGTAATTTGGCATGAATAAATACATATCAGTCACGCCGACAAAGTGGTAAAATAAAAAAAGTAAAGAAAAGTTTTTTAGGGTAAGTACCTACCATAGACGTAAAGTGGGGGTGATTTTTTTTCACGACAAACCCTATAGTGTGGGGTATCGCTGGATAGGTCTAAAACCATTGGTGGGTTGCCTACACGATTTTTCGATTCACGGATATGTTTGCGAAATATTCAACTTTAAAGTGCAAATTTTCATAAAAACCGAGCGTCCCTCTCTCTAAAATCTGAGTGCCTCTTGAAATTTCAACAAACTAATTATAGAATTTCATTTCATCGAAAACGATCTATCGAATATTCAATAGGTACTAATATTTTCTCTTGGAGTAATTTCACTTAATCGAATAGTCATTGTAATGACGAGACACAAGAGACGAGATATTAAAACAATTATTAGAACAACTGTACAAGGATTATTATATACATATAGATACATACATATTAAACACCCGAGAACAAACATTCGTATTTTTCATACAAATATCTGCCCCGACACGGGAATCGAACCCGGGACCTCAAAATTCGTAGTCAGGTTCTCAAACCACTAGGCTATCTGGTCGTCTAATGATAAATATTAAAATAATATTCTAAGATATAACATTTACAACATTAAAAAAAGTATGAAATGATAAAATATGACACGAATATCTGCCAAATCAACAATCTCTTAAATAATATTTCCAGAAATTAAAAACCGGTGATTTATAAATACTCATTCTAATCATTTCTAAGTAATGAATATTCGACGAAATGAAAAAATATGAAACGTTGAATTTTAAATGATATTCGATTAAAAGTATGTCGACATTTCAAGGGTAAACCCTAAAATCTAAACTGTTGGGAGGAAAAATTTTAAAAAATTAAGGATGATAGTTAAGTTAGTACCTATATCAAATTTAGAAGGAAAATTATAATAGCTAAGATTGCTTGGTAAATGCTAAATATACCTAAACTTGGAAGACTCCAAACACAATACGAAGTCCTTAAAAAATAGTACTTGTTTTTTTTTCATAATGGCTACGGAACCCTATCCTGGGCGTGTCCAACACGCTCTTGGCCGGTTTTATTTTTAAATGTCCAGATGATGTTCACAATCAAAATCAAACTATTTAATTGATAAATGTTGTAACTGTCGTTCGTGAGCATTGTGGGTGCGCCACAAGTCCGTCCGCGCGTGTGTGTTTCCTGGATCAGCGGGGCTATTACGAAATTCGAAAATCAAAATTCGTGTCGTTCCGTCCCTTTCACTCCCGTATTAGGTATATGATATAAGCGTCAGCAGGACGGTAAGATACGAAGTTCAAATTTTGCACTTTGTAGTACTGGGTCAGTATAAAATCCCGATAACTCAACCGTTAGGTTTAAAGCAAAAAAATTGGTAGGTAATGAGTGTTTTGTAAGCATAATATTAGTTAAACCCCATGGGATTTTTTTTATTGAGGTTAAGTTCAAATGTCAGTCACCTCTGCACTTATTTTAGTTCCTTATTCTGTGGCGCTACAGTAGCAAGAGAGTAAACTTTAAAGGAAACTTTATAGCGTTATCTACCCATAGTAAATTCACTTAATAATGTTTTTAACAGATCACGATAATTCGATCACCGTCCACGTTGTCTCAATTATTTTAGGGTCATATTTACTAAATTGTTTCAGACACTCTTGTTACTCTAGCACCAGGGATGTGAAACTGTTATTTTATCGTTTAAAACTGGACACTTTTGCCGCTTCCCCCCATAAGAGATTCTCCTTTCCTCTACAATCCATAATAGTAGACTTAGCCAAATCAAATCGATATCAGTGACACGGTCTGGAGTGCTTACAGTGGATGTGCTAGAGTTTTGATAACCAGATATGGGCGTATCCCTCGTGGAAATGTAACGGTACCAGCATTGCGTTTTGGCTTAAGTCCAATTTAACAGACTTACAGCATGGATAGAGCATGATATTCCATGGCCAATAGACATAATATTTGGAACTTCGTTAAGTCGCAGCGCGGGATCAACGTCTCAGTACCTAAGTGTCGCGTTTCCATAGTTTTGCCGCCCGCCAGTGCTTGCAGCGGGTCAAAAATACTGACATTCCCATGCGAGCCCAATGCGGACTGGGAACTTCACACACACGAATTACTTTGCAGGTTTGTGCAGGTTTTCTGACCATGTCTTCATTCACCGTAAAGCTTGTTTAAACACATGAATTTAGAAAAACTCGGGTGCGGGTCGGCCTGGATTTGAACCCACAATCCTTTTTGAGTGGCCATAGGTCAAACCAGACTACCACGGCTTATAATCGATTTTTATTTTTATTTGGCTGGATGCCAAACGAGTAAGTGGGTCTCCTGATGGTAAGAGATCACCACCGCCCATAAACATCTACAACACCAATTTATCTAGTTCAGCTCAAACACTTGATTTTTTCTGCACGTTGTCATTATGACTGTGTACGCTTGCTTGGTTCCTCACCACTTTATACTCCATACAATCTAAAAACCACCTGCTCGTGGGGCAGACATACCTACCTAGTTCTCGTTAATGCAGGTCATTCTCAATGGTTCTTGAACACATGATAGAGGATTTAATATATGGATGTAGAGAAAAAATTGTATGCAACTGTACGTAATTAGGCCTTAAAACACTCATGTGACCCTATTATGAACACACTTGTGTTTTAAGGACCCCTATTACGATACAGTTGCATAAATAACTATTATCTAAGACGGATTAATTTAAAAATGAATATTTTTAACGACTTCAATTGATTTTATACAGTCTAATTCAAATATATCTTTACATCTTGTCGCTGTCACTTCATGTTTGAACTTTTGCATAAAATTGTGAGATGGCATACAGTGACAAGGTACTAATCTTGGAAAACTATGCTTGGAAAAGGGAAAATTGAAGTAGATGTCAACGTGTTTTCGTATCAATGTTTTCAATATTTGATCAAAATAAAGCCTCAATTGTGAGACCAATGGAACATACATAGGAATGAAAGAAAACACAATGGGGAATGGATGAAAATTTTAGAAACGCTTGAAACTTTTTTTATCGATAGGAATAACGACCAGTCAAAACGCTCGAATATTCATCCAGACCATGCAAGTTTTTTGAAATTCTTGGCTGATGCGTGCCCTTTTGAAAAAATATCTAAAATGAAATCGTTCAATAGAACATAAGTACATAATTATGAAATCTGCTCAGGACCGGTTAAAAAATAAGCGGAAAACAGACAGCTGAAAATACACAGTTAAAGCTGTTTTGCCCAACTTGAGACGGAGACGCATCGCTGGCGTGTCGCGCTCGCTCAGTCAATGAAATAGGGCGATTTTCTCCTACTCCATTTGCAAAAAGTTTTTCTCTACTTTCGAATGCTATTTTCATACATGTGATTTTAGAAATCGGCCCCTGTTCGTTTCTGCGTAACATTGCACATTGGTGAGTATCTAACGTTTCCACTAATCAACAAGATTTGTTGTTGTGGTGCTAGATAATAAACAGCATCAGTACTCAAATTCTCGGGTGTAGTTTCGATCTCATCAAATTCGGTTTACATATGAAGGTAGGTCGGATGACAATGCAAGTAAAAAATATATCATCAGCAAAAAAGTTTGTAAGTTTTAAAAATGATTTTTCTAACTGCTTCTTTTGATGGCTTTGACTTAGAAGTTAGATTTTTTTTCTGCTCCGAGGGGTGGTCCTGAGAATTTGATATTAATTTCAGCTTGATACCTACACATTAAGGGTTCCCTTTTTACCGACTAAGGTACAGAACCCTAAAAAGAAAAAATGACGATCAAAATAAACTGATTAAAGACATTAACATTAGATATAAACGTAAAGCTAGCATTCATGCCCTTCTATTCGCCGTAAACAAAATAGTTTGGCGAGTATTTCCCTCAGTTATCCCTGTTTCACTAAACAAGCGTGTTACCCCACAGGGAACCAAAACGTCTGCTCCGAAGGACGAGTATCTAAGGTGAAATTGTTTTATGCCGCTCAAATCTTGCCGGCAACGACAAAGTTGGATAGACAACAAAGTAACTTATATAGAATAGTTAAATAGCTTAACAGCTAACCCATCGAGCCTGAAATATTTAATCTGACCCAGCCGAGGACATGTCGAGAATTCGAACTGTTCGAAAGATATTCTTGTACCTTACTGTCCGTGTATACCTATCGGGGATTTTGGTAATATTTAGGTAAGCATTTTTCATAAGTTAGCAAAGAAATCAATTAAAATTTAAATAAATAAATAAAATAAAACTCTCCTATTTACGATTTTTTAATCTTAGATTTCGTTGAAATAAATTAAAAATAATACTTGTACAATAGTAGAAAACTACCTCTTATTAAACTTAATAGGGTAAGTTCGGGGTAGATGGCCATGGTTTTTATTAAAACCAATAAAAAAAAGAATTTATGCGCTACAATGGAAATATTTATAATTAAATACACTTTAAATAATTAACTTTGGAATGTCAAGCCAGTAAGTTACAATTTTTAATAAAATCGTTAAGAAATATGAGTTAAAAAAAAACACAGTTGCCCATCTCTCCCGAAGTACCCGGGTGTGATGGCTATAGCAGTAGGGGTATGATGGCCAAGATAGATTCATCGTAGTTTTTGGTCTATATTTAATATCTTTTTTTATAAAAAAAACTGTTTTAAAAAAAATTGCTATACCCATGAATGATGTCATTGTCGTTTACCTGCTGTTCCTTATTTTTGAGTGTTAACAAATTAATAGTACATTGTCAGTACTACCTGATACTTTTCAGAAAACTTCTATACTGTCATTACATACTGAATTAAATTGGCCATCTCTCCTTTTTCCGCGGGAGAGATGGCTATACGTAGAATAAAAAAAGTAAGAGCACAAAATGCATTATTTTGGGGTTAGATCGAAATACTAGTCTTACACTTTGCAACAAATGCTAAAACCATCATTACTTTAAGAAAGTAGCATCACATGAGCACGCTTAAAAAGATTTGTACCAGACAAAACAAAACAACAGGATTTTATCTAATTTTCGATTTTATTTCCCCAAAATGTTGGCTATACCGTAGCTCACACCCATGATAGAAACTGAACTAAACGGTAACTGGCAGCGTTAAGTCGACGCTTCTATGAATTATTTCGATAATTATCTCTCTCTTATGGCCATCTACCCCGGTATTACCCTAAATTGAAAATTATATTTGAGTTGCAGTTTTGTAACAAAACACATATTTTCACCACTTTAATATGATTTCAAAAATTGGATTCAGACCTATTCGTTGGTACATTGGTACATCATAGATGCCGGGTGATTTGTGTATCACTCCGCCATCACCGCCTATCAGCTTGTAAAAAGAAACTTTACATCTTTCGTGATGTACTAATATTAAATCGAAATAATTTTATTAAACAGACAATATAGTTAGAGCGTGATTAACCGCCGTTAATAATCGTGTGGGTATAATTATGATAATTCGGAAAGAGTTGGAGCAATTAGTGGCAGTTGGCGGAGGGTGCTCGTCACGAGGGCCATCTGGCGACGCTCCAATGCTCTTCCTGGCTCTTCTTAAAGCGACCAAGCCGTGTTCCAGCGATATTAGACTCCCATACAAATGGGTGCAGTTTACTGAAGATTAAGGAAGAGGTAACAAATCTCAATAATTGACAGTCTTTGGAAAAGATAATAATGCAGCCACGTAGCAAGGAAAAACTTGGAGAATTGTAACTATGTGTATTTTTTATATCATGTGGGTATCTAAATTATTTGTATTTTCAGACCAACAGTGCATCTCATTTTTTTTCTGGAAGATCTATATTAAAATGGCGTATTATTTTGATTTCATACGCTGTTGGTCTGGGAGTGCTTAGTTAAGACAAATTAATTCACATCAAGTCAGACTTTAGGTATTTCAAACATTTGGAATTTTAAATCCATGAATTACAAATATCCGCAACAGACTTGACCTAGACAAGGGTTTTTGAAATTAATCCAGAATATTCAATTAAGTTATATGTAACGATCTATATTATATACCTACAATTCACGAGACCCCATGAAAGTTAAAATAGATGCTCATCAAGCGTGACATTTTGGAATATTTTAATTTGCTAAAATCGTTCTATGTATTAAAAAGTCTGTTTTTAAAATTATATTATTTTGTGAAAAATATTGTGTAGGTAAGTTTTACTTATTTTTGTGTGAACTTACGTAGCTCTCTATTTTACTTACTTACATTTATTTTTAATGATTAATACTTCAGTCGGCTATGACAAATAAGTAGGTAGATATCTCTTAAAGGGATAAGTTCACCTTTGTACATGTATGAAAACGTTTATTTCTCCATTCTTGTACTTACAATACATAATTTGTAATTTTATATCGTAAACCAGGCACAGTGGTGCGGCACAATTTATGCTGGTTTTAACGACAGCCAAGTAACAATACAACTAGTTATTCCGTTGCCAAAGACCTATTTAACGCTCAGTAAAATACAACAGTATAACTTCTGGCAGTAAACACAGACCAATCTAAAGTCACAAATTAATTACACCGAATCAACTGTCGTCGCACTAAAATGAGTTTTTGTATAAGCGTCATGTCACCGGGTTCAAAGCCTCCTTTAAATAAATAAACAAACAGTCTGCAGTCTGGCTTTTGCCCGTTTCGCTGTTTATTTTCTCGCCCTTTGATTTGTAACTCGAAATGCTCGAATCAATGGGGCGTTCCTCTAACATGCAAATAACATAACCTGTGGAGCTATGAATGTGTTTGGAATCGAAGGCTGTTACTAAGTTTTTGCGCGCCAAATAGCAGTTAAGGATTGTTTTGTTCTTTTGGTACTTACCAAATACAATCCGGCACTTGTCGGAAAAACTATAATACATACGAAATCGCTAGTGAAATTACAAATATCGATACATGCCTACCTAACCTATGTGTATTTCTTTGATTTTTCTACTGTTGAATTTAGCTTTAAAATTTTGCAAAAACCAATATTAAACAAATTCTACTGGGATCAGATTTTGACGTGACACTGATGGTTTTAGCCCGAAGTTACATCAAATTACGGTTTATTATTTTGGCTAAAAATAATGCAAATGCCTGTTGCAGAATTAGCAATTGCGTCGATAGTAAGTATTTAATTTTGTAAAAGGAAGAAATTTCTTAGTAAAAATAGTTTCATTACTACCGGATAAATGAAGTTCTTGCTAGATGAGTAATAAATTGCGGGCGTAGCTAGTAGCAGGCTATAAAACATTTTCAAGCGACTTGCTTTTGTTTATTTTATATTTAATTTGGGTTTGTATAGGAAGGTAACCGACAAAGCTAGGTACTACGCTAGTATTAGCCTAAATTAGTCCAATGCAGATAAATATAAGAAGTTGGCTTGTCATGATAAAATTATAATGTATCTTTAAATTAAATAGTAAATATACAACTCACTAGCTTTTGCCTTCGTCTGTCAAAAAATCTTTTATTGCTATCTCGCGGAACAATTGCGATGAAAATTATTTATAGACCATAATATGTTATTTACAGATATTCACAATATTCAGCAACCTGCTCATCAAATTTCATACAAATCCGTCCAGCTGTTTTTTATCGTGAAAGAGTAACAAGCAAAAGTACACAAACACTTTCACATTTAATAATATTTTAGTAGGTACTAAGACTAGCCGTGCTCCGAAGCACCTATATCATCGGCAGTTTAGGTATCTTGGCTTAAATAAATGACCTATAACTTTCGCCAAGAAATGTGTTGTAAAATAATACTAAATGTGTAGTAAACTGATACTAGTCCTAAATATTAAGCACGCTGAAATAAACAAGCTAACTCATCAATCACCACTTTTACAGTCTACTAAATGAAGTTGTAAAAATATTTTCTGTAGACGACTTTGTCGAAAACCATAAGTTTCCGTAAGTCTTACAGGAACAAATTCACTTAACTAGGGTATTGGCATGCCTGTCTTAACATCGTGTGAAGGGAGTAGCCTACGTCAAACAGCAGTGCAGAGGGCAAGCGGTGTTCAACTGTTGGAGGTCGAGGACCCTGGCGCGGTTCCAAGCGGCTGTTCAATCCTTATATTTGTCGCTTTGTATCGATTTGACTCACTGAAACTGTACTTTCTGGTAACGGCATGCTGGATGTCGGCTAGGTCTAGGAAGTTCTTTATTAAAGAAACTGCGTAATTTTTCTTTATAGATTTAGGGCGAACCTTAAGGGTGCTTCTGCATATACTATACTGCATTTTTTTAGAATTAGAAAAAGGGTAAACAATCTTGACGAGTCTTTTTATTGAAAAACGTTTAAAAAAATCAGTTACTATTACATGTAAATGATCATATATGTCCTTGCTAATTCTTACATATTTGCTGTGACTTATTTTTCGAAAGTGTTTTTCAATAAAAAAAACACATCAAGATCGCTTCCCTTCTTCTAATGCAAAAAAAACGAAGTATAGTGTAGGTAAATTTCGTTGTGGATTTTGCGTCACATAAAACGATATTTTCATTCGAGTTACTATTTCAAACTGAGATATTTATTTAAAACGCTTAATTAATTAAGGTTGTAAATCTCATCGCATCATCGATGTTTGTATTGCAAATTAATTACTTAACAAAATACACAAAATAGTTAACTGACTACCCACTTAATTCATTTTATTTCACCTCTGATTCTTAACAAATTAGTGCGAATGAGTGTAACTTACGAACGTAGCAATATACTTAAATGGACGCGCGACGGAGGCGGCGTCCCCACTCCGAGGAAACTTGAGTGGCCAACTTTACCGGCCACGGGCAGAAACTTCGTTTTTCATTTAATTCTCCCGAAACGAGTGCGGCTTACAATATTTTCAACGCCGGCAACTCTCAACTTACCCCATCGTTATAAATTTCATAGTTCGGCTCGAGTGTTGTGCGACCCGAACTAAACTGTAACGAGATATTGCACAGTTTAAATTTATTTGTCATCTTTTTGTTTGTTCCCTGAATTAATCCAATTAGAAACTGCGGCCAAAGTTTCGCCCACCGCTGCTTTAGGATCGGAGGAGAGTAAATACAACTAAATACTTTACCTTAAGTTGATTAGCGATGATTTAATTCTTAATTAAGTACGTTTAATAATTGTCATGTTTTGACTATCCGGCGCAGAAAAACAATTCAAGACGCTATTTAACGTGGATTATCTATCATAAAATACAAATTAGGTATCGTAAATAACTTAGATAAGTTAAGCAAAGCACTGGATTTAAAAATACAGTTTATTAGCTCCAGCGACGCGCGGATGTTAGTGTTTAATCCATCAACGGCGACTTCGCAGGCTGCGGCGGCGCGGGCGCGCTTGGTGCGGCGTGCGTGAGTATTCAGAAAGGCTTTTTAGCTGGCAGAGACTCGTTCCGGCACACGATAAGGGCTGATCTGCGGAAGACAGCGGTGCAGCGTGCAGCAGACGCGATCGATACTGCAGCCGCCCGCCCCCACCGGGCCGCGGCCCCACCGGCTGAAACTTTCGCGATAAGTACGGAACTAGCGCGTACCGTACGGCCGTACGCAACGCAATATTGTTAGCCGGTTACGAGTCTGAAACAGCGGATATTAAGGCTACAGAGACTGCCGCCCCGTTTTTACATTGTGCCTGAGTTTCAATACGAAGTTACGCTGCATTGTAATAATTACTATCGCGAGCGTCTATTGTTATTTCACTTTTGCGGCGCATCACATACCTACTGAAGGGGTTCTATAAAGTTCATGACATTTTAAAAGCTATTTGAATAATTATTCTGCAACTTGATCTCGGACGTTTGTTGAGAAAAAATCATCCAACTTATAAATTAAACTATTCATTCAGTAGAGTTAAAAAACATAAAAAATATCGTAGTACATTTCGACTTGTTCTGAATAAATTCTTCCAGTTAACTAGCGACTTATACGGCTTTGTGTTGGTGTTTTATCTACGACTAGCCTGTTGCCCGCGACTCTGTCTGCCTAAAATTCGTTTATCGCTATCCCGCGGGAACTGTGAAATTTTTCGGGATAAAAACTATCTTATGTCCTTCCCCGGGACTCAAACTATCTGTATACCGAATTTCATCTAAATCGGAGCAGCGGCTTAGACGTGATGAGATAACAAACAAACAGACTCACAAATTTTCGCATTTATAATATTAGTGGAATTTCTCTTAAATGTGTCAGTTCTCATACTGACGTATTGAGTTTTGTTGCGTTGCAACTATTTAACTCGTGTTTTAAGCTGCTGTAGGGCACTTTTTATAATGAGACGAATTAAAAGGCCAGAGCTCGATCATAAACACTGTATTTCGATTTTGGTTTTGACATTTATTTTTAGTGTTGCCATGCAATAAGTTTATTAAGCAATGTAATTTGAATATAACAATATAAATAATTTTCAGAGAAATAAACAGTTTAATTTTTTTATTTATATAATTTAGTAGATGGGTTCATTAGATAATACGATGTATTTTTTTAAAGATGTCGAGCAACTGCTAAAATAGTGCTGCGTGTGCAACGGTAAGCGTACGATAAAGGTAGGATAAACTATAGGCTTTGTATGTACATGTAGTAACAATAAACGTTTCTTTATCGGGTGCCGTAGGGGTTAAAAATCAGTTATCGTGTTGTTTCATGTGCCGTCAAAGTTCGCCGCCACGCCTTGCAAGTTACAACTTTACTGGCCGCGTCTTTCCAGCTGGGACATTCGCTTTTTACTTCTTTTAAACCAAAGTACACGCAATTTGCTAAGCAAACTGGTATTAGCTCTGTTTCACCATGTACAGTAAACCATAAATCTAAAAATAAGTAGAATATATTATGTATGTAGCGATAGGTGTACTTTTTCCATAATCAATGTCACCAACTTTTTTCGCGTCTCCGGCTGTCAATAAGAACACGTTTTTAGGGTTCCGGAGCAAAAATGGCAAAAACGGAACCCTTATAGTTTCGTCAAGTCCGTCTGTCTGTCTGTCTGTCCGTCCGTATGTCACAGGCATTTTACTCGAAAACTACAAGAATATCAATGAAATTTGGAGTACAGATGTCTTGTCAAAGCCGCTATTTAGTTTTATAGTTAAATTACAAAAATAAATATTTATAGGGGGGGGGGAGGGCACTTCATACACGTACTTAACAGAAATTGACATATTTTTTTAATTTGCATCAACGTGTGGCATATAGTTCGACAGCTCTTTTGAAAAGATAGTAAGGTTTCTCAAAAACTTTTTGATTTAGTGAAGATTTCCGGAAATAATCGCTCCCAAAGTAGCAAAAATTGTGTCCCCCCCCCCTCTATCTTGTAAACCGTTTGTCCAAAAAATATGGAAAGGTAACGCTTAATAAATACTTTCAATGAAAATTGGTTTCAAAATCATCGGATATACCGTTTTTGAGTTAGTGCCGAAAAACTGCGCTTCTCAACAAAAGGACGTAAGTGCCGTAAAGATACGCTCTTTTTCTGGTATAAGATTTTCAGACTGTAGTAAGTATTTTAATTGTGTTATAACGCACATAATATTAAGTACTTGATTTTTTTCCAATGGCTACGGAACCCTATCTTGGCGTGTCCGGCACGCTCTTGGCCGGTTTTTTCCGTATTTTCGTTGGTTTGATTACGTAATGGACACTAATCAATTTAATCCTTTGTGAATCAAAATCTCTGTAATGGTCCAGTTTTTGAGTTGATTACTCATTATGCTGTATGAATAAACAATTTAAAAAAGTGTAGGTTGCGTTAGTATAGGGTTGACAGTGTAAGTAGGTTGCGTTAGTAATAGGGTTGATAATATTTCATCCAGTCTGTTGTTGGCCGCGGTAATTCGTTTTTTCGTCGGAACTTTTATTACGTCCGGGATAGAAAGGGTTGCCATCTGTCTTAAACTAAATAACGGGAAGGAAGGATTTTTGAATTTATACAAATTCCAATGTAAGAAGATTTGTATGTATCGTCAACTCTTTGTTGCGCATAGATACTTACCTGCCACATGTTTTCACGTATTTGTATTAGTTTATATTATTATTAGTTAATTAGTATTAAGATACTGTGTGAGCGGTGTCTCCTGACACAGGTATTTTAATACTTAAAAGGAGGCACCAACCTGTAACCTGCTAAATTAAGTAAGACACTGAATAAACTATTGTTCATTTTTTCATTTTTTTCATATATCTAAATGATTGCCTGGAAGAGATCGCTTTTAAGCAATAAGACCGTCTATTGTCTACCTTTGTCTTTGTATGTTAATTTATTGTACTTATTTGTGGTGCTTAGTACAGAATATTTGTAAGGTTTACCCTTGAAATGTCGACAAACTTTAAATCGATTATCAGTTAAAAGTCAACGTTTCCTACTTTTTCATTTCATCGAATATTCATTACCTTGAATGATTAAAATATGTATTTTTAAATAATTTATTGAATCAAGCGTTAGTTTACGCGTTTCTTTTAGTTCATTAGGTATTTTTAAAATCACCGATTTTGAATTTCTGGAAATATTGTTTAATAAATATTAGTTTATTTGGCAGAACTTCATTTCATATTTTATTATTTCATACTTTTTTTAATGAAATTTATTTATTTTTGTAGCAATTTATTTTTGTTGGGGTCGCAGTTCCAACCTAACTTAACCTAACCTGGTAGCGATTTATTTTAGTTGGGGTCGCAGCTATAACCTAACCTAATTTACTGGGAGCGATTTATTTTTGATGGGGTCGCAGTTCTTTCTAACCTTACCTAACCTACTTTTCTGGTAGCGATTTATTTTTGTTGGAGTCGCAGTTTTAACCTAACCTAAGCTACTTTTCTGGCAGCGATTTATTTTTGTTGGGGTCGCAGTTCTAACCCAACCTAATATACAGGGAGCAATTTATTTTTAATGGGGTCGCAGTTCTAACCTAACTTACTTTTTGGTAGTGATTTATTTTTGTTGGAGTCGCAGCTCTAACCTAACCTAAGCTACTTTTCGGGCAGCGATTTATTTTTGTTGGGGTCGCGGTTCTAACCCAATATTAATATGTAATGAATAGTCGATGAAGTGAAATTACTCCAAAAGAAAGTATTGGTACTGAATATTCTATGAATTGTTTTCGATGAAATTAAATTCGATAAATAGTTTGTCGACATTAAAAGGGGCACCCATATTTCTAGTGTATCGTACCTACTTGTATTGTACCTACTACATAATAATAAAATACAATGGTAGTTAGAAAGTAGTGCCAAAGCGAATTTATTCCTGGATTATCCTCTCCCAGGTGCTTAGATTGAGTTCTGGATATAGGTACGTAAAGTAAAAATGGTTATAATTTAGTAGAATAATCTAGTTAGGTATGTTACGCATACAGTGTTCTTAGCAAACGTAGTAATTTATTAGCATATCCATTTGCGTAGGGACGGACTAAACCTAGTGAACTTATCATAATAACAACAACTTGAAATTGACAAATTGAAGTAGAAACACAGAGACAGATAAATATGTATAAACATCCATTACAGTACTACAAACGAAGGATCTGCCTTGGTCATTTTCAAATAAAATACCTATCTGAAATTGCACTTTCATTGTAGCATGGTGCGAGCTGTCGGTAGGCCTCCAACAAGATGGAGCGACGACTTGGTTAAGATCGCGGGATCGCGGTGGATGCGGAAAGCACAAGACCGGTCTGAGTGGAGAGCCTTGGGGGAGGCCTATGTCCAGCAGTGGACGTCTTTCGGCTGACATGATGATGATGATGATGGTGCGGGTGACACCTGTCAATATCACAAGACTAGAGACTCAAAGTGGCGAAACTTGAGTCGATAAAACAAATAATTTAAAATCTTAATCATAATTAATGTCATCATTTATCCGATTATTGCGCTAGTTTAGACCTTTATGTTCAAATATTTCATATTCAGGCTACAACTGAAATATACTTCCACATATTTAGACCGCAGCAACTTTTTTTGAGTAAAACGAAACGTGCATCAAGTGTCACCCGCACCATATGCTAGAATGAAACTACTGTAGTATGATTATAGTAAAAATTTCTCTTATAAAAGCATCTACGGTGTGAAATAATATTAAATTTTAGCGATTGTGCGGATGGGTGCAATTACAGCTGGTACACGTTAATGCCGCACTTAAAAACGTTTTAGTGTACTTACGTAGGGTACCTAGGCATACATACAAAACATTTAGGTTTGCAAACAACGCAATATGGGTTTAATTACACAGACCTGTACTTTTATCTTTTATTGTTGTTCTTTCCTTCCTTTTGTCTTGCTATTCTAACAAGAAATCCATAGATATTCAGTTGCAAATAGTGTACATATCTACTGCCAAGCAAAAAAATATCGGGTCACTTTCCATACAAAGTCCTACAAAGAGTGTCTTTTTGGGGCTATATATTTGGGAGCCTGTTATTTTTAGTCAGTATTAGCTCAAACCATGCCTGAACTGTAAAATGTAGGAAAGGTATAGGACTCAACGGATTTTAGGCTGTTTCTCTGAGTTAACAGTAAAATTATATATATTGTAAAGGATCATTCGACTCAAATCTGCGATATCCAGGTACCTACTATACGTTACAAAAAATATAGCCTGAAAGTTAGGTAGGTATTATATGTATTAAAACTAGTCAACCCTTTTCAGCTCTATAATGAGAAAACCAAACTTTATACCACAAAAAATTAATTTAACGCCCCTTGTTAACTCCCACGCGCAAAAAGTTAATATTTATGTTTTTTACAGACCAGGACGCGAGCAAAGCTGCGGGACGGTGCGGTGGTTCCTTATTCAGAGGACAGAGTGTGCGCGTGCCCTGAATAAGTTACCGGCGGAACCCGCCCGGAGATCCCGTCTACATAAAGATTTATTCCCATCTGTAACTGAGAAGACGACGCGACAGTTTTTCCCAATTATAAGGTGTAAGCGCCCCATTTATTAACATCTCGTCAAAGAAATCACGGACCTTTTTCCCGCCCTCTCTTGGTCTGTTAAAATTAATGTACTTAAGGACTAAGTTTAATGATCTTTAAGGCTTATTTTTGTGTGAGTTTTGAGGACGTTATTTCAGTTGGTGTTGAAGTTTTTGATTACTAATGCTTCACCTTCTGAAGGGCGTACCAAGCGTATTGCGCGACTTGCGCGGCCCGAATAACGACTGGATTAAAAACTGATATTATGATGTCTGATATTATAAAACACATATTTATTTAAGTATTTATATTTTGTACCGTTTACCCATTTAGAGTTAGCACGTTAAAATTATTTAGTGAAAATTAATTTCAAACTGAAATATCTACGATACCTGATTATTTTTAATACGAAACAATTTATAGTTTACCAAGTTACGAATCGTGCCGTCATTCGGGCAGACAAACAAAACAGAGACGCCGTCGTGGTTTGTTGTGTACGTAGTAGGTAGAGCTCGAATAAATCATTTGCAATATCGCTGTATGAAAGAGATATACTTACATATGAAAATTTTACGAAAATATTTTGATTTACGTATGCAGAAATAACCGTTTACAAATACGAGTAATGGAAACATAAGAAACGTCATCCACAGTTTAAAGTGAAAACTACGAAATGCAAACGCTTGTTCTATGAAAAATACCTGCAAGTTTTTCACGATTCGTGTAGTTTTTTGTCAGTATTCACGTTATCCCTGTATACCCACGGCGAAAGGCACGCCAACACGTAGTATTTGAGAATCTTATGTTTGCCAATACCCTTCACTCCACTGTGAGTTTAGTTGGAAGTAAAATAAATTATTTATTTCCTCTAAAAAGTATACCAAGACACACCCAGACGTTTGTTAAGCTTTAGTATCGTTCGCTTATATCGTGGTCCGCTTCCGTCGGCGATGATTCGAACAGACTTTATATTAATGCCTTCTTAAATTAAAGTACCTATGTCCTGAGACGTGCTAATTTAATACTGTTACTCGGCGGATGACTTTTAATTAAAGATCCACAAAAACCTGGCTATGTTATGTCTGCATTGGTCGCTGTATTTAGCTGTAGGTAAACTTTTTGATCAGTGCTCTGGAACACACAGTTAAAATGTCTAGACGCTAAACGCGGAAGTACCTAGGTCACTAGCAGAATCCCAAACACACGATTGCTTTGTGTTTATTTTTTAAACGCTGAGTATATTTGTTTTCATATTTTTTCAACACGTAAATATATATATGTCTACATAATAATATATAATGATTGAAAAGCCGACAAGACCACTAATCGATACCATGTAAGTGACCTTAGATACATATTCCAAACCAGATTTATATCTCACTCTAAGCATCTCACTTTTTATAGTAAGTGTTGTAGAGCAAACTACAAGACAGTCTAAGAATTGCTTAGACAAGAGGCATTCCATATCATAAATATGAAAGTTGACTCTATCTTTTGATCGAATTGACTATAAGGAGTTTGATTTTTTAACTGCTTCAAGGGGTAGCAGACTTGAGTATTAGATATGACGAGTAGAATTACTAGTACCAGATGCAATTTAGGCAAGTAGATACACAAGCAACGACATTGTGGGGCCAATAAAACCGCTTGGAAGTCGTGTGACAGGCAGACGTATCCTCCACGAGGATTCCGCCGAGGAATTAACTCAGTCCACAGTTAGCCAGTTCCGAGTGAGTGTAACAAGCACCGCGGCCATTTTATTGCTTCCCGAACAGTTTCGTCTAGAACGTAGCAATTACAGGACTCGAGTGGTAAGAGGCAGCGCGGAGTAGGTACACTACGGGATGGTAAGTTGAGGATATTCTAGTATCTAGGCGCTATTGTAACCTTTTTCGAATTTCCGTCCTGTGCGTGCAGCTTAGTGTGGTTGAAGAGGTAAGTCTATCTGTTATCTAGACTTTTACCGCTTAAAAGGCAAAAAAATAACAATTCGGTTTTATTAGCGGCGATTGCTCAAAAAATACAAGATTTATTAAAAACACAGTAAGCGCGTTTTCACATTATTCGATCCGATATCGGTATCGGACGACGATACGATATCGGGGTAAGTAAAATTTATTAAATATGTAAGGTACTTATTTTTCACATTGTCCTGCCCGATATCGGATATCGGAGCCGACGCCGATATGTTGCCGGCACCATCGGACGCCCGTGGACTGTCGCACGATAATGTTTGTATGTGTGCTATGCGTGTATCTAAATTGTCTCTGTGTGCGCTGAGCCCGATGCGTGGCGGCCATTTTGAGCCGGCTGTATCGGAACGATTTTGTCGGAAATATGGGAAGGGAAAACACAGCATGTTTTTAGAAAAATATCAAAGAGACAGAAAAACGGCCAGTATTAAATTATCTAAATAGTGTACAAACTCACTAAAACATTTAATTGGAGCCTTATTGGAGCATGTCGCATTCATAATTTGTAGATTGGACACAAAAATGATTTTAAAAACACACGCACAACCTGATTTAAAATAAATTGTAATCAAATTCTACTCTCGATTCTAAGCAAACTAGTTTCAGGTTTTTATTTATTTAATTAACACCTTAATACTCATACAAGCTTGAGCCTGTATCTTCGCTCTTAACTATTGCAGAGCTCCCTATCCTATACATATCCATCCGAATTTCTCGTCATTATAATTTGAATTTCTATACGTAATTTAATTTTTCTGGGTCCAAATCTTTATGCCGAACGTAAATGAGTCAGCTAATCTGCCAGATTTCTTCTTATGTAGATTTTTTATTGTTTATTGCAAAACTAAATTATTTCCTTTTCACAACACTGTGCCTTGACACAGTCTGACAGTTTCCCGCTATATTTCTTGCCTTAGACCATAACTTTACGCCATTCGCAAACCAAACAAATCACTTTAAATGCGCTACGTTTGCTGCATTGCGCATAATAATATTTGTTATGTCGAATTTATAATTTCTTAAAGTTTACTCTACAGTGGAATTTCGCGAAAGCTATTCGAAGAAAGGCTGTTTTCTGTGATTTTAACTTGAAATTGCAGTGTTAGTAGAATTTATGTCTTGGTTAAACAACATGAGGAAGTTAAAATAAACATAGAAAAAAAATACGATTATTTCTATGGTCTCACGTTCCCTTATAATTTATCAAAGTTTTTATGGTATACTATTTTGTACTGCGAGTTTTCTCCCAATGAAAAAATAGAAACTAGCTAGTTCTATCTCGTGGGAAGTTAAAAATGTCCTTCTAGTGCTTCTATATCCATACTTAATATTATAAATGCGAAAGTGTGTTTGTATGTTTGTATGTTTGTCCGTCTTTCACGGCGTAACGGAGCGACGGATCGACGTGATTTTTGGCATAGAGATAGTTTATGAGCCCGAGAATGACATAGGCTACTTTTTATCCCGGAAAAATGCACAGTTCCCGAGGGAAGAGCGCGCGATAACCGAATACCACACGGGCGGAGCCGCGGGCAAAAGCTAGTACCTAATAATATAATCGAGTAAGTATTATGTCTGCCAAATTTCGAGTCTCTGGCTTCAGTTTTTTCAAACAAAGTTATTTTTTGCATTTAGATAATATTAGTATGCATGGAAGTATGGATAATATAAATATTGACACTAGTTATTTAGCAATTGCCGCTCACAAGCCATCATTAGAAATCGTTGGAAAACGGGTTGAAGCGTGGAAAATGTCAATTGACACACACACTCGTAAACTTTTGCATTTATTCCTTATATTAGAAGGAACACGTACATAATTAATGCTCAATGGCAAATAATAAATCAACGCAGTTTTATCACGTTTCGGGACGCAAGGCACAGAACGTGTCGTTTCATATTCAATCCGCATCCGCCATCTTTCGCGAATGACGATCTCACACGGCTAGATTGTGACTTATGATGAAGCGATAAAATATGCCTTACCGAAGTCTTTATTAGACGAAGAGTCAATGGTAAGTCGGAAAACCTCATCATCATCATATCAGCCGTAGCCGTCGTGGACGTTGGACATAGATCTCCCCTTAAATGCTTCGGTTGGAAGCCGCTTACATCCACCGTGAGCTTGCGGCTTTAACCAGATCATACGTCTATCTCTTAGGTGGAGGAAAAACTAAAAGATACCAAATATGCAAGAAAACCTCGAAGTGTAAGTAATAACAAAGTATCTTATAAATAACGCGCTAAAATCTACACCAATTGAGTTGGCTCCAAACTAAGTACTTACCTAAAGTTTGAACTGTATACTCGTAGAAGGCAGCGGAGATAACTTTACTATCCTTACTTAATAATATAAATGCGACAGTATGTCTGTCTGCTTAACCCTTCACGCTTAAGCCGCTGAACCGATTTAAATAAAATTTGGTACGGAGATAGTTCGAGACCTCAGAAAGGACATAAGATAGTTTTTAGCCCGGAAAATCGGAAAGTTCCCGCGGGATAGTGATAAACGAATTTTTCGCAGATGGAGTCGCAGGTAAAAGCTAGTAGTCGTATAAAGATAGATATACTCGTACTACTTAAATACGTAACATCCATGACTCAACTACATTTCATATTCATCACACATCTCTGCCTCCATGTACCTAGTGTGTACTTCAAAGTCAGGTTCTCTCGTCACTTGGTTATCCGGTCAACAAGGAATGTAAGTAAACATTTTTAAGCAAAATATCATATTCTTCTGATCTGAGGCCGTGTTGTCTAACGTGCTGACGTTCTCGGTCACATTCACCATCTCTTTCTACCCTCATCTTATAGATCGGTATACTCTGAGCTTATCTATCCTATTTCAACAAAATTTGGGAGGCACGAGTAGATCAGTCCATTATTCCGAGCTGTAAAAAAAACATACACTCAAATTGAGAACCTATTTCTTTTTTTCAGTCGGTTAAAAACAGGGTCTCCAAATGTGTCCCCAAAGTAGGATGCGTCCGTTTTGTTACGAATTTTTCTTAACAAAACGGACACATCCATACAATATTTTGGGGACACATTTGGAGACCCTGTTTCTACATCGGTATCATGGACTGAGTCTACCTACCTCCCAAATTTTGTTGAAATCGGACAGATAAACTCAGGATACAACGGTAGATAGAAATGCCCAGGTACCGTGTGACAGACAGTAGTGGTGAAAGCGACTAAGTGATTCCAAGTGTGTTAGAGAATAAGACCTTTGATCTGGCCGATTTCGTCTATGGCAACAGCTTCAGTACCGTCGGTGTCGATCATGTGCTCGGAAATCTCTTACGTAGCCAATCTTCTTAGAGAAGATCCTCACACAATGCGGGCACGTGAGTACACCGTTCACGTAATTAAGATATCATATTAGCAACTATATAAAGAATCAATCAAACATAATATTAAATGTACACGAAACTTCTTACAAAATTATGGCTTTTGCTTTCGATTTAGTAGAACTTAGTCTTTTATTTAATGCTAGCCTTGTGAACTATTCGTATAACTAGTGAAACATTATCCTGCTGACCCGTCGCGCACAGGACCAAAACACGAATAATAACGGCCGAATGTACTTTATAAAGTACAAATTGTTAATTGAATAAAGATTTCAGAAATAAAACCCAAAATAGCTAAGCTGAACCACGATGAACCACGTCCAGGTCATAAGTAGTAGGTATGTCTGTTAAAAAATGTCTGTTTTGCAGTGAAATTGAAATTCTGGATTTTTACTAATTTCGGGAATTATCAAAAATTACATCGTAGTTTCGTAGTCTTTGCTGTTGACATATCTGGTACCTATCACATCAAATATCAAGTCCGTCCAGCGTTTGTGTGGTGAAACATACAATATCACAAACTAGTAGGATATAAACAGGAATTAATTACTTTTTAAGTGATATACCTAAATATAAAGTAATATTCTTGGAGTGATTTTATTTATTACCTAAGCGACAGTGTATAGTTTTTACTTGAACAGATTCAGTTTAACGGTTAGAATATCTACGAAAGCACAAAATTACCTTGAAGGCCCCTATTTACCTAGCTAAAAGAGATAATCTTCCCCGTAAACCGAAATAACAACCGTTTCCACAAAAAAAACTTAAGCGAAATACTTGTTGGCTTTGCGAACGGGAAGCTGCAAGAAATAACAATTTGCCGAGTTTTATTTTACAGAGAGGTTGAAGAGGAAGCCTTTTGTTGCTGCTTATTTATGCATAGTTTCAGATAAGTTTGTATGAAAATGTATATTCCAGCGTGTGTTCTTCACTAGTTCTATATTTATGGCACGCAGAATAAAATGTTGGCTGTCGTTGGCTGATAAAAATGCAAACCGTAGCCGCGGGCCCGACGCTGTGTCGCGGCGGCCATGCCGGATTGCTTATAATTTTCTTTGAAAGTTTTACGTACTCGAACGAAGCGTTACATGTAAATAGTGCCATGTGAATTCAAGATGGATTCGGTATGCGTTTGTGACTTTATTTGTCTACGCTTTGCATACTTACAGTAGATACCTACCTACTTAAGTTTTCAAAGTCAACAAGAAAATAAGTCAAATAATTTGATTCAAGCCATCATAGAACCTTGTCATCATGATGTTTATGTTATTCGATAAGCATTGTTATATATAATAATAAGTATATTGAATTATTTACTATGCTAAGTTTTTATGATGGTCTTAAATCGAAATAGATGATACTATCAATAATCTCAATTGTATCAAAAAATCTGGTCTTTATTAAAGCTGCCACACAAAGTCTTTTGAAATTAAACCGGAATTATTATTCCGGATGACTAAACATTCTTGTATAAGGTTTAGATTGAAAACACTAACCTCGCCTTTGACGCGGTACAATATCCTAAAAAACATTTATGTACATGGGGGTTACTATCCCAACTAACCCAACCACCTGCTGAAATTTACAGTTTTTTTAAAAACACATTGCATCGTACATAGAATTAGGTAAATAGTACCATTAATTCGAAAACTACTTTATTCTTCCAATATTATACAGTTCTACATACCCTTCCTACTTAATAATTACATTTTTTAATAAATTATCAGGATTATAGAGGTTAACGATCAAGAAGTATAATAATATTTCTTTCTTAAACTTATTGCAAATCAATCTCCTCCCGACATAGTGAATTCATGAAAACGTGAATCTTTTTAATGCTAAATTGATATAAATCCATTTTTTAGTTACATATGGGCACACCTGTACAACAGCTGCGTGGCTGGCGGCTTTCACCTGACCGGCAGGCGATCGCAGGTAAACATTGTAACGTGATCCCACCACGTGCAAAACATGTGCTCTCACTCCCCACTCCGACTAACTTACTCCAAAGATATTATTAGAGAAGGTTCAGCAGGCTGATTCAAAGTTAAAAAGCTAAACACAAACTTAATGATTTCCATCCATTTTTATTTTATTGAATTTCCAGTGAGGAAGCGCAGTTGTGCTGAACCGGTGGGCGTGTTCCAGACAGTATTGATTTTGTTAGCTCGTTCCTCTCTATCGGCCATTAGTTTTGTACGAGTGACAGGGAAGGAGAGTGCGGCGCGCTGTTCGAGTATAGAGTTTCAGCGTAAACTGGCGTTTGGCGGAATACTGGCGTAAGTGCGGGATGAATGAAAGCGTGCGTCGAGCGGCGCGTCCGTTTCCGGCGAATACGCTTACAACTCCGTGCACTCAGCTTAGTTTTAAACTGCTAGTCAATGCTAAAATGCGATGCATTTATCGCAACTTCGCAACGTTCGATTCCTTTTGCTGACTAAGTTGCTTTTCCCTTTCACAGTGTCTGTCATTACGAGTATGTTGAAACAGATTTCAACTCATGATGTATTATTATACTTAGAAATATTAAGAATGACATATGCTAAATATAAGTTTCCATAATCCATAATTGTTTCAATAATTTTGGATGCCATTTTAACCCATAAACCCCAAAAAATATGTATTTGATAGCAAAATTACGATACATTGCATCATTCGACCGTCGGCGGCGCATGGAAACGGTGATGATCGCGTTAGTAAATTCTGAGATTTTGTGACATCCATTTTTTATAAGATGGCCCTAATTTACGCAACATAAAGAACAAACGACCTCTACAAAACTTCATCCACTAGCGGTTGTAATTTTGGAATTTTGGATTTTTTTTAACAATATTGAATTGAATATTGTTAAAAAGTAGCCAGTGTGTTATTCAAGAGATTTAATCAAGTATCGCCAGCGCCACAGAATAAGTAAAAGGTATCGCACACTAAATTTTATCGTTCGCAGCCGTTCTAGCTTGAACAAACACACACACACACACACACACACACATACACGAACTTTGTCATTTATTTATTTATTTAATCATTGCACAATCTGAAGGTTTCAGTATGTATAAAACGCTTTAATTGCTAAATTGTTATATACCTAAAACTAATAACACAATAACATGTTTAAAAAATAAGAAGATACCTAAGATGAACAACGAATACCAGATTTATAATATAACTAGGATTTTATACAGGTTAGAAATTCTTAAGTTGGCATTGCACTGCACGCGACCTGATAAGGGTGGTGATGCGAGTCTCCGATAAAGACGTCGGATCAGAGGGAGGGAGGATATCGGGAAGGCTTTTAATGGGAATCTTTTTGCAATCTTTAAACGTGTACGAGTACTTACGAGTAAAGTCTTATTCCAAGTACTTAATTACCAACACGCTCACTTTTGCTTTTGAAAAAAGCGATGAGAGACAAAACATTGCGTTTGAACTGTTAAATTTCCAAAGGTATTGTGGATTAATCAATTTTAATTATTTTCAATACGCTTCTGGTATTTGGAGCTCACTTAATTTTTAATTTAATTAAGTCTTTTTTTCGTTGTAGTGCTAATAAAATACGTATTATGTATACAACTATCATAATCTAATACGGTTCTGAAGATAAATTTCTGTGATAGACAGACTTAGTGCTAGCGGTACGCCCCGAAATTCAGCAAAATGCTGCACATGGTGTTAAAAGCATGAAAATCGGAACGATTGATCTTGAAGGCCATATGAATCAATTTGACCCGTAGCATGAAAAAAAAAACAAAAAAGGAGAGGAGATAACGTCATAATTTTTTTTGTATGGGAAAAATAAAAATTTTGTTCTGAAACCTATCGTGTTTGGTATCTAGTGAAAGTCATAAATCCTCTCCTGTTTTTTTTTTTTCGTGCTACGGGTCAAATTGATTCATATGGCATAAAGAGCAATCGTTCCGATTTTCATGCTTTTAACACCATGTGCAGAATTTTTTGGCGTACCGCTAGCACTAACGGTTCCGTTTGTCATCCTTCGAGTAACTAGGTACGGAATCCTTAAAACTAAAAACACTCTTTAATGGTAACTGCTTAACTGCTCCATCATCAGACTACGAAAAACGCCTTTGGTCAAAATACACCCTAGACCATTTTAACGAGCCCGCATAAAGCTAGCCTAGATTCTGACTCCGACATCATGTCATGACCCGGGATCAGCTTGATGATACCATAATATTGTTGTATTGTCATGAGGAGTATGTACAATTGACAAGTTTCTTATCCATGCAACAATAAAACGTGACTGTAAACCAAGCTGAAAGACTCCCTTACAAACATAGATACATAGAGGTAGTATAATAAATTACTGGTTCTTAATTTTTCAAAAAAGAAAACAACTTTGCCTATTATTGGCGAAACGGTAAGTTAAGTTAACTTTAAGAATTATGAAGGAAAGAGTAGTAGAAATGTCAAAAATCTAGGTAATAGTTCATCTTAAAAACAAAAGACTTGTTCGAGCGAGTCTAATTCGGTGAATCGCTCTAATGCGAAGGTAATTATCGACTATTAATTTATGAACCTCGGAGATGTGAAGAATGTAAAGCCACAAAATCTTGGATACGAGTATTTCAACTTATTTATTTTGCTATTAGAGTAAAATGTATAAAAAAAATTCTTACTTATAGTTAAATATAAACACGAAGTTTCAAATAAGGCTCTACGTATTTTTTTTTATTCGACTGGATGGCAAACGAGCAAGTGGGTCTCCTGATTGTAAGAGATCACCACCGCCCATAGACACCTGCAACACCAGGGGGATTGCAGATGCGTTGCCAACCTAGAGGCCTAAGATGGGATACCTCAAGTGCCAGTAATTTCACCGGCTGTCTTACTCTCCACGCCGAAACACAACAGTGCAAGCACTGCTGCTTCACGGCAGGATTAGCGAGCAAGATGGTGGTAGCAATCCGGGCGGACCTTGCACATGGTCGTACCACCTAAAAAAAAAAGTAAAAGATCGTTTTATTTAAAATTTGGGAATTAAATATGAAATATTATTAGTGTTTAATTTAAATTGTACTTGTTGAAGCACCTACTAAGGAATTTTAAATACCAATTTGACAACTAGATTGATCTTTACTACAATTTACCGCAGCTATTGTAAAATAAGATGAATATAAGTTGGGGTACATAACAAGCGTTGAAGTACGTGCATATAGTTTACAAGTTTCACTGCAAAGCATAAAACAAAAGTCACCGTATAATACCTACGACTTCGTAACATTTTCTAATAAAATTTCAAGCTTCTCATAACGTGGAATCTTAATAGTAACTTTGGCGCTTGTTTCTCTTCAATTTCAACAAAACAGTATTTTTATAACCCTGGCTTCCGAGCGGAAAGTATCGAGTTGTTTGTAATAAGTTCCCTAATTTTAAATCAGCTTACTGCGAGGCTTCGCGGGGGTTAAGACCGTTGCAAAGATTTTCCGCAACGTTCTCCTTATAAATACAATTAACATAACACTGCCGTCAAACCTCGTTCCATTCATATTTCAATTCTAAGAATAAATATAGGTTCGTTCTATTCTCGTAACTGCTTTGTTAGACATGAACAGTAATATTCAAAAAGGCTTTAAGTAGATGGTGCAGGAGAAATTGAAGTTATAATAGAGCCTCGCTCGCGGTACGAATGAACAGGCTTAATCAGAGATAGAGAACATCGTTAGGTACAAATATAAATAAATAGACAAGAACAATAAAAATTGGCGTTTTTATTTCGTAAAATCCATCTTTATTCTTTGCATCATAAAGCTTATGCAATGCCAACTTCCTGGCTTCTACGTTCAAAGTTTTGGGCTAGGCGCTGAACCGGGAGTCGGCCAAACCATCATTTTTAAAAATTGACCAGAAAAACTTGAAATGTCAAATAAAACCTACAAAATTAAACGGTTTTTCGATATTTTCGGAAGATCTAAGGAAGATCTATTTATAACTAGGTGAGAGCGTTTTGTCAAATAAGTACTCGTATGTCTCATGAGAGCTTAAGTAGGTATATTAAATTATTCAATCAAACTTTTTTAAATTTTTGATGTGCGTAATTACTCTTTATAAGTAGGAAGTAGATAAATTATAACTCTTTGTAATTGTAAAGAAATAAAGTACAGCGGTAATTTATCTTGAATTTAACAAATAAAGTAAAAAATGGAGTGAGATAGAGTTCTAATAATGTAGGTAAGGCAGGACTTGCAGATTTTAGTTCTTCAATATTTAGCGGAACCGTTAAATATTTTCAGCACTTAGCAAGAATCCCTTCCGCTTCCACCACGAAATATAACTGAAAAATTGCTAGTCTGTACACAAAACTCATTTGTGTAGGCTAGGTGAGGCTTGGAGGAGTTTGTAAACATTCGAGACGGGTGTATTATAATAAGTATTTGAACGAATACGAAGTTTGGAATAGCTCGGGGCACAATGCCTTTTCAATCTATATTTTAAAATCTCTGGTTTCGATGGAACGCTAGGAGCGTGAAAGCGAATATTGGATGGCTTAACGAGGGCCCGCTATTCTACAGTCTACTGAATTCCGGACTTGCATACGCACTATCTAATACTATGCGGGCAATTTGTTAACTAGGTAATACTAAAGTGTATTTTGCTTTAAAATGACCCCTACCGTTATTTTCATGCTTCGTTTATCACAAAAAGTTTGATTTTTGGGTTCATAACCAACAAATATTTATGTAATTCCGGCACAAATTGATAAGGAGTGCCCTATTACAGGGTTTCATGTTTGGGAAATATTTTATTTTAGTTTAAGATCTTATGTACCCATGAAAGCAATGATTGAATAATTAAATGAAGGATGCTTCAAGAGGCTTTCTATTGGCAGAATCAATCCAAAGAGACCGATTCACATTATACAGACTATGTTAAACCATTAACCTAATGGAGCGAGTGCAGTTGGATATATTATGTACCTACATATTACTTTTTTACCAACTGCAACTAATATTCACTTACCTATATTTTTCCAAGAACAATTAAAATGTCGAGATCAAGCCAAATACCACGTCTAATTTGTGAAGAGACAATGGAGGTGGTCGCAATTAGTGGGATGGCCACTGAGAACAAACGCGTTCTCAACAAAAGAGTAGGCTTCGGCAGCGAGGGCTCTCTCATTTCTTCCAAATGAGCAAACTACAGTCGGTGGGGAAGATTTGTTGTCGACGAATGAAGGGCTGCGGAGTGTGTGTATTGTTCTCTCAGCGGCCAGTTTGGAAAGCACTTATGTTCCGTTGTTCTAATCGAGATAACGCAAGGGTGGAAATTTTGTTTTATTTTTATGAGCGATTAAGCTGTGTTATTGTTGATTAAGTAAATAGTTACCGTTGTATTTCCTTTTGTTTCTTTACCCGTATTTAGCGTACCTATATTTTTATCAAAGCTAACGAAACAAAGGTTTTGTTTGAGGATTAAGCTAAGTACCTACTTATCCATATAGCCGTCTACTAAATTCTAATTCACTTCAGTTAATGTCATCCATCATCAATGTAAATAATAAGAACCTAGAGCTACATAGGAGAAAAAAAGTTACTTTGAATAAATTACGAAGCGTAAATTGAAAGTCACAATACTTACCTAATTTTACTTTATACCAGCCTGTTGTCCGCGACACCGTCTGCGTAAAACTATCCTATGTCCTGCCACGGAACTCAAAATATCTGTATACTGAATTTCATCTAAATCTGTCCAGCGGTTTAGACGTTATGAGGTAACAAACAAACATACTTACAAACTTTCACATTTATAATATGACTGGGATGCATTGGAAGCTTTAAGTAGACTTGTCTAGGCATGGATCCACAATCATACTGATTAAATAGGTAAGTATGTAATATGTAAATACGTGTTAAGCAAGATAGAACGTTTATAGCGTATTATTTCGCATACCTAACCTAACCTAACCTACAAGTATGTGTTTGTTCAGAATTAAGCCCCCTTGTTCCTGTAGTGCTATTTGGGTAAGTAGGTAGTTGGTGATAAACGGGATTTAAATACATAAAAGTGATTATAATAACCGTATCATTAAATTTAACCTGTACGTAACATTTTCTTAAATTCTCGTTAGATTCGCGCTGCCATTGCTCATCCATCATTACTTAAGTACCTCTTCTCATAGGTATTTCGTTTTCTAGATTTCTTTACCTTACAACGGAAAAACCAAGCTAGAGACACATTAAACTAAATAACATTTTCTCTAATTCTCGTTAATTTAGAACTATCTACGGATTTAGTACGTTTAGAATACATTGCTATTGATAATAGCCGTTTAAAATGTAGGCCAATACCGATCGTACTTAGGCTGGCGCTATACGTGCCTATACTACAAAGTGCAAAATTCTGACTTCGTATCATGCCGTCCCGCTGACGCTAATATTATTTAACACGAGAGAGAGGAACGGTACGATACGAACTTCGATTTTCGAATTTCGTAGTAGCCCCACAGCACAGGAAGGAAATATCTTAAATATTTAAGCCGGCAAAGCCGCAGAACAACCACTTCAGTAAAGGAAATAATTTGTTCCTAGTTAAATAATAATAAGCAGTGAAATTTCAGAAGTTTTCAGTAGTGCTCTTGTACTTAGGTGTTGGAATGAAATACCCCGGGGCACCGTTTTGGAGCGTAGCGGAAAACTATAATTATATAGCACTAGCTTTCACTCGCGGCTTCGTTCACTCAAAAATTTAGATTCGGGATTTTAATTGAATTCTCGTAGAAACTTTAAAAAGAATAGCTTCGTGAACATTATTTACGTTGCGTAAAAAACTATTGTGCAAAATATCATGTCTTTATACTTACTTAGTGGTAGAGATTCTGAGATTATCGGAATAAAAAGTAGCATATTTCATGTGAGTGTAATATTTAATGAAGGTAGGAAACTAATGTCCGCGCGAGTGTGATCAGGCGCGGTCCGAAGGGGGGGGGGGTCACGGGGATTATGACCCCCCCCCAAATCGTACACGTGAAATTGAAAAACCTTCTATAAATTTACAAAATAAAAAAGCAATTTTTTGCCCCTAGCCGCGATGTAGGTATTATTAGTGACCCCTCCAAAATTTTAGGCTGCGACCGCGCCTGAGTGTGATTGAGTTTGTGTGGAATAAGTAGGTACTTACTCATGTGAAAAGTGTGGTGACGATGAAGATAGGCTATGTTAGAACTACGAAACTGGCTTTTTACGGAACAAAGAGAAGATAAATTGACCATAACATTAATTAAATTTAGTGACATATCTAATAAATTAGCTGCCCACCCCAGCTTCGCATGAATGTAATTAACATAACAAAAAAATTAAACCGCCGAAAAAACGGAAATGCAAAAAAATAAACTTTTTTTTATTTAACCTTAATCTAGGTACTAGATTGAAGCCGGTGCCTCAGCACAAGCCAGGAGGAGTAAGCCCATCAGGTAGACGACTATAGGTCCACTCCTGATGGCTAGTGCTGAGGCACCGACTTCAAACTAGAACCTAGATTAAGGTTAAATAAAAAAGGTTATTATTTTTTGTATTTCTGTTTATATACTTTTTTCCCACCCTTGGGGTATTTTTTTTCAAATTTATAGAATACTAACTTCAAAGTATACCCTATCCAATAAAAAAAGAATTATGAAATTCGGACTACTTTGTAAAAAGTTATGCCTGGTCATACATTACAATCCGTGACTGAACAATCAATCATCCCCTGTTTTCCTACCCTTAGGGTAAGAACATATTTTTTTACTAAGGCTTTGACTTCAAATTAGTACCTTAGATTAAGGTTAAATAAAAAACGGTTTATTCTTTTTTGCATTTCTCTTTAAATACTTTTTTCCCACCCTTGGGGTTTTTTTTTTCAAATTTATAGAATACTAATTTCAAAGTATACCCTATCCAATAAAAAAATAATTATCAAAATCGGACTACTCTGTAAAAAGTTATGCGTGGTCCCTACTCCGAGAGAACGTACCTCCGGGAGAACCTACTCCGTTTTTTTTCGTGGGTTAAAAATAAGACCGAACTTTATGTTTTACTTACACAATTGTGTACCCACATGAAGATTTGTTTAATCAATTTCCGTACAATTTTTCGAACAGTTTATTTCATATTTGGCATATTAAGTATGTCTTGGTCTGCTGTTCTGATGTGTTGCACTTACCAACAAACATAGATAATAGATTTTTATTAATTTATTGTAAATCCAAACAATAATTTGAATAGCTGGCTGAATGAAAAAAAATTTTTGGCTGTAGTGAGGAAATTTTACATAAGTAGGTATAGATAGGTATGATAAAGAAACGGCAGACAATATCAACGATTCAGATAATGAAACATTTCACTTTTATTATACTTACTGTAGAAATAAAAACCGGCCAAGAGGGTGTCCGACACGCCCAAAATAGGGTTCCGTAGCCATTACGAAAAAATTAAGTTATATTTTTCTAAGGATTTGGTATTTTATATGGAATCTTCCAAGTTTAGGTATATTTTATACCTTAGGCTGCTTTTTACTCTTCCATCCCAGCCTATATACGTCCCACTGCTGGGCACAGGCCTCCTCTCAGAACAAGAGGGCTTGGGCCATAGTTCCCACGCGGGCCCAGTGCGGATTGGGAACTTCACATCACACGCACCACCGCAAAGCTCGTGGTAAATTTCAAATGTAATTCCGCACATGAATTTCGAAAACTCAGAGGTGCGAGCCGTGGTTTACTCTTAAACTACTAATAATTCTCAAGAAAATTTAACCGATAAAGTTATCCTTGTACGTTTGATATACTTACTTACTACCATCCTGATTTTTTTTAAATTTTTCTACCCACCGGTTTAGATTTAAGGGGGGGAGACCTCAATTTTAATGAAAATTTGCACTTTAAAGTTGAATATTTTGCAAACAAATCACTGAATCACTGAAATAGTATGGTATGGTAACCGAAACCGAACTTCGGTTTGTGTTCCAACTGCGGAAACCGAATCTTAATTCGTGGACTATTCTAATGTACATTTTTTACTGGCACTCCTACTTATATTATAAATGCAGGTGGTAGGACCTTGTGCAAGGTCCGCCCGGATTGCTACCACCATCTTGCTCACTAATCCTGCCGTGAAGCAGCAGTGCTTGCACTGTTGTGTTTCGGCGTGGGGAAAAAGACAGCCGGTGAAATTACTGGTAGGTACTTGAGGTATCCCATCTTAGGCCTCTAGGTTGGCAACGCATCTGCAATACCCCTGGTGTTGCAGACGTTTATGGGCGGTGGTGATCTCTTACCATCAGGAGACCCACTTGTTCGTTTGCCATCCAGTCGAATAAAAAAAAAAGTGAAAGTTTGTGACTGACTGAGTGAGTGAGTGAGTATGTTTGTTACTTCTTCACGCTGAGATGGCTGGACGGATTTGGATGAAATTTGGCGAAAAGTTAGTTTATAACCTGGATACTTTTTATCCCGATATTCCCACGGGATAGGGATACAATCTTGAAATAACAACCGCGAGGCTTATAGTCATGAAATTTGGTATGCAGTTTGCTGGACGTCTGGAATGACACATAGGCTACTTTTTATCCCGATATTCACACGGGATAGGGATAAAATCTCGAAATAACAACCGCTGGGCTTAGAGTCATGACATGAGGCATGGTTGTTATAATATAACGTCAATGAAAACCACGATGTAATTTTAGGGAATTCCCACGAGAATTCAATAAACTCCCGGAATTTCAATTTAACTGCTGTATCTAATAATTTACGTGTGCGAAGCCGTGAGTAAACGCTATTTTGTATATAATATGCTTTAGTTAGAACAGAGTATAGGCCTAGTTTCGGCACACTTTCTGAAAAAATTGAAACTGTACCGAAGCGCCAATTTAAAACCCAACTCTCGTCGAGGTCACTATCTCAAAAGGGTACAAACCAAGCATGAACTCGAAAGTGTAACTTAGCCGAGAAGGCCACAAACAATCAAATTCGTGGTCTCACTAACTTAAAACTTAACATAGGTCGCTTCGTTTTCTAACTTCATTCATTGCGTCCATCAGCATATTTAGGCAATAAACTACACTACACACCTACGTAGGTCTGGAACTTAGCTCCAGCGAAAGGGGGAATAATAATGTGTTGCTAAATTACCGACTTGTTACATTGCATGCACGTCCAACCGGGAGATTTATACGTTCCAATTGCTATTAGACGCATTACTTCACGCAAATAAATATAACTAAACGCCCATTTGATATTTTTATTTGTAACGCAATGATACTTTATTCATTTATTGCAGTTATGTTTCATAGTAGGCGTGTTTGTAGTAAGGCAAGTCAAGTGGAGTTAAAAAGACAGTAATTTTACTCAGATCTAACGTTTCGTTCTAAAAAGAGATTAAATGGTGCCATATAATATCAACATCATCGTCATTTTCAACTTCTCCCAGTAATAGAGACATATGACTTTCTTCTTTCTCGGAGCCCTACCTACTAAGCGACACTTGCTTGAGTTTAGGTCAACTGAAAGAGATCCTTTTTAGGGATAACTTTATGTATCGGTCTCATCAGTCTATTTGTATTTTGGAACTATTATATGTTTTAAAGGGTAATAGCTAATTTTATCCGATCTAAATTATGTTTGAAAGTTGTTGTTGCTCCCATTTCTAAGTTGCTCCCTTTTGATTTTGCTATTTGCTATCTATCACTTTTGGGTCTCCTTTTTTACATCTGCTTCTCAATTTAATTTGTTATGTAATTTAATGTGTTATGTTTGTTTAAATTGCTATTTTTTACGGTAATCTGCTATCCTAATCCTACTATATATAGGAATCTGCTATACATATATAGCAGTATTAATAGGTTTCCTGTAAAAATATTCTTACTATAGGAATATTTATTTATTTATTAAAGATCTTCCTGATGTCTATCTTCTAAATTTGATTGATATCTGATGAACAACTTCTAAACTTCTAGTTATAATATCTAAAGACAAAGAAGAAATACTAAGATACCGTTTCGTTGTTTCATACATAAATTAAACTTCTGAACTGAAATATTCTCAGATATTAGGCATTATTATAAAATATTAAGCAAGGAAAAGGTTCGTAACGGAAAATATTACAACTTTTTTATGAACCAAAATTACGCTCTTCATAAGTAACCGAAGACTTTTCTGATAGATACATTTCTCAGAAATCTGTTTCTATTCTTGCAAAAACTCAATTTTATCCACATTCAGAGCTATAAAATAAGTAGCTATTCATTCGGGCACTTTCTGCGACGGCCCTTTATTGTGGAGAGTCAGTAACTCGACTCGTCACTCGAATAATGTCACAGTACTCAGAGTAATTCGTTTTTGATGTCGGTCCCGTAATATATTTTGCGCTAATCAAAATATATTGCCTCGTCCTGTACGAGTGCCTCTATTGTGTTGCTGCTTGTCGCCGTACTGCGGGTGACGACTGTCGAGATGCCCTAATGGCTCGCTTTTGTACGAAGAAAATTGCTTCCGAAGTTGAATATTTAACTAAATTATCTACTAAGAATGTAAAAATACAGTGTTTTTCCCGCCGCTAAAAAGTGTTTAATAGAATAGAGAAACAATATAAAAGTTTCCCTGTAACAGTCATCTAAAATCGTACTTATAGGAATGTAACTTCAATCTCATTGCAAGTTTAGCGATAAATCAATTGGTGGCGGAAAAGTGTGCGAAGCCGGTGGCGGTATTTCCGTGCGCCCGTCGCCCCCCGCCCCGCGCCGTGCGGCTATTTTTGCGCAGACGTAACGATTGCCGACAGTGGCGCCGCGCGCGGTGGAAACCGAAATGTTTTGACAGGCCGCTAAAATGGCTGCGTGAACACGCGATCTACCACGCTTCGAAGTAACGTACTAACGACTTACGCTAAGTTATTACTTAACACCTGCTTATCGAACTATGTTATAAGTGCTTTCTCGGTGTCCCGTGAGCTGTCCGTACAAGATATTTCAATGGCTCTCCACCTCGAGACTGCGTTGCAGCGAAAGTTGAACTTCAAGATGACCACGGTAAGTGCATGCCGCGTATCGATCGGTGGCCGCGTGGTCGGAACATATGATGGCATCTACGGTGTCGTAGCGGTATGCGGCCGACGCGCTACGGACCCAATCTAAGAAGCCTTACAAACTATTACCGCCTAACTTTTTGGCGGATTAAGGCTACACAGAAGATTTGCTTATACTTTTTGTGCATGTTAATAGGTAAATAAACAATGTTGTGCAGGTTTCATAGCTTCAAAAAACGTTCGTTTGATGTTGAATGTTTTAATTGGTTATCTGAAGTCGTGGGGTATGTAGGATTTAAGAGAAATGAGAGCTCACTAGCTAGGTAATTAAACTTCATGCCTTGACTCATTTCAAACGTTGTTTAAATTTCAAAGATTATCATTTGAAATAAAGTATTTGGATTAGTATCCATATCGACACTATTGGTACGTTATACAGTGAGCACAAGTCACTTCTATGTGCGTAGCAGAGACATAAGAGGCAGGGCGGGATTATTTAACATACACCGAGGGATTTGTTCGTGTTATTGTAAGGTACTTGTTGCTGTCCTTTGCTACAGGTATGTCCGTGAGCTAGCTCCATGAGCCTTGGCATATGGAGCCATGAGCAGCGATGTCACCAAGTAGCATAGTTTTAGTGCTAGTTCTAGTCTTAGTTTTAGGTGGTACTTATGGAGCCAAAATAAACCTTTCTTTCTTTCTTTGTTTCGATAGAATTGTTCAGCCATACGAAACTTTAGTGCTCAATAATCATATGTATGACTTTTGTAGGGATATTTTTGGTAATATGATTTTATGTCGAGTACATCGTCACTATTATTTCACAAAATATAACTAATTATATTATTTTAAATATATATCACTTTTAGCAAATGCCAATAACCAATGTAAAGGCTGTAATAGTCTTTACCCACTCACTAAAGGATAAACATTATCTTCTTCTCTTTTAAAATATGGCTTTTCTGTCCAAATTAATAGGACAAATTTCGCCAGTGTCAAGTTAAACTCTCTTTGAGAGGCACGTTGTACGGTGATTGTAGTTTTTGCAACTTGATAGTAAAATTCCAGAAACCACGTGGAGACCACTTGCGCATTAAAAAATGTTAGACACGAGAGCAATATAGCATTATATGTATTTTAACGAACGTGTATGTTTACGAAAGACATTGACATAAGTAAAAAAACAAAAACTCTTCATTTGAAATCAACCAAAGACAAATTTCTATATAAAATGTGCAAAAAAGGTTATCCCTAACAGTGTTTTTCAATAACAATAATAATGATAATAGTAATAGTGATAATAATAAATGGTTTCTTTCACAAAACTGTATCTCGGCAGTTTGCGAGTGCGGATTTATAAGATTTATATTAGTGTTAAGTAAAATAAGATAATAAGTTTAATATTTTAGTAATATTCGTTCTAAATAAACCTATTAACATGCAGCATGTGCTCATATGTGTGTCAGTGTTTAAATGTTTTTAAATAACAAAAATATTTGCATTAATACATATCTGGATCGGGCGTTGTTTCAGCGTCAAGTTTTTTTTGCATAATATAGGTAATATAGGCCTAGTATCCATCCATAGTACAAGCTATACTTAGTTTGGGACTAGGTCAATTGGTGTCAAGTGTCCTATGATATTTATTATTATTATTTCTTGGACGGCAATGGAAAGTAAAAAAATAACGCAGATCGGCAGAATTAGTAAATGGCGATCTTTCCTCCAAGTGATGTAGACAAATAGCATGATTAAAGTTGACTTAATTTACTGTAAGATTTTAGTCCTAGCAAAATTAGTTTAGGCCAGACAGAGAATATGCAAATGGATATTAAATACAGCCACCCTTTCAATCACATAAATTCAATATCAGTATAAAAATATGTGTCTATGAATAATCAATTAATGTTCACTATATCTTAGTTTTACTCCATCCATCCCAGCCTATATACATCCCACTGCTGGGTACAGGCCTCCTCTCAGAACAAGAGGGCTTGGGCCATAGTTCCCACGCGGGCCCCGTGCGGTTTGGAAACTTCACACGCACCATTGAATTAGTTTTACTAGTAGGCATAATATACCCACCATAGAACGTTACGTTTACGGCTTCCCTGTTAAGATATCTTCAACTTGCATTATAAATGATGCAACGCAAAATTCAACGCATCAGACAAAAAGCCATTTAATTTCAGCAGGCGAACGCGTGCGTCGTTCCGCTACACGATCAGTATGAGCGAAATAAAACATTAATCTCCTTTAATAGGATGTTGCTAGCTTATGCTTGCTTTGCATTCGGTTGGAAAGCATTGGGTTTATTACTTATCTGTAAATCCTTTGCCTCTCGCAATCGTAAAGGTGGGCGCTCATGTGTACCCACTCGAAAGGGTCCCGGTCCTCGTACTAAATGACGCTTGTCTTCACTTGTTTTCTAAGCTAGTTAATGTGTTCGCTGCTTACAATTACAATCTGTTATGTTGGCAGTGGAACTAGGATTTATAAGTTCTATTTTATAAGAAATTAGCGTTGTGATCTTAATAAAAAGTAAATGAAAGCCATGGCCATATTTATCCCCCTAATATTCTATTAGACGCGAAAGTTTGTAAGTCTGTTTGTTTGTTACCTTAAGTTTTTACGTCTGAACCAAATCGCTGAACCGATTTAGATGAAATACTGTAAACGAATAGCTTGAGTCCCGAGGAAGGATATAAAATAGTTTTTAACCTGAAAAATTGCATAGTTCCCGCGGGAAGCGATAAACGAACTCTACACGGACGAAGTTACTCTTTCACGGAACACAAGTAGGTACCTACTATTTAGTAAAAAACTACGCATTAAATACTTTAAATACTGACACTTGTTTGTATGTGTGTGATTGTTGTGTATGTGTATTGTATGAGTTAGTGTTATATATTTTTGATATTGCTCTAATCTACTGTAAATTGCACCGTCTGCTAAAATGTATTCCTTACTTCTGTCCATTGTAAAGGTTGTCTGGAAGAGATCGCTCCGAAGCGATAAAGCCGCCTATTGCTTATCTTAGAAAATCTCTATGTATATAGCCGTGTTATTTTCTGTATACTATGTGTTGGTGTGCAATAAAGAGTTATTGTATTGTATTGTAGAAGGGCATCGTCTACATAATAACATTTTACCATTTACCTTCAACAATATTACGCGTTATGTGGTAAAGAAGTTTCCGTGCTAGATACGAGAAAGGAAGAAACATTAGCAGTATAATAATTTATAGCTTTCTTTACACATAAGCATAACTGTAAAGTATTTTTAGCATTCAATAGGTGTGCCCGACAAAGGAGAGCTACACACATAAATCACTCTTGCCTTTTCCTTATGAAATGCCTTGGGATTGAAAAGATTTCCTTTCATAACAGTTGTTCGCTCACCCACGCACTTTCCACAACTCTTGAATACTAATAAAAAAAAACACATTTACACGCATGCCCCCTTAATACGCTGTTATCATTTTATATTAAAACACAATGACTCGAGCGAAACTCTAATAATAATATAAAGGACGTTTACACATGCGGGTTTGTTCAAACGAAAATTACCAAGTTGAGAACTTTTGACACATTGTCACTTAACTGCGGGAAAGTACGTGTGAGTTAGACAGCATAATAACAATTGAAGTTAGACGAAACAAACATTATAATAACAGTTTCAACTTAAGACTTGTTTTGGTCCTAAATTTTATCGTAATATCTTTAGCTACTTTTGATATTTCCTCGTCACAGTTCTACATAATTATGTACTAATTCAAGACAATACGGGAGTGTTTCAACTGAACAGCTTCAAGGTTGTTTCTTTGGAATCTTTTTGTATTTTTTAGATCAATTCCAAATTTTTTGTTTGTCATCCCGTAAAACCTATATCGAAAATACAAACTGAAATATAGATGCACAGAAAAACCAGAAAACTAATACCAGCGCTGGGAATCGAACCCAGGTCCTCGGCATTCCGTGCCGTGTGCTATACCGCTACACCACCGCTGGACCAGCTGTCTTATTTTTCTGGTTTTTCTGTGCATCTATATTTCAGTTTGTATTTTCGATAAACAGCTTTAGTTTTTTTTTTAGAAAAGTAATATATATTTGTTTATATGTAGTGCCAGGACTCGTATTAGCCTAGTTCTAGTAGTTTGAACTACCTTCTCTCAAGCAGCGGATCGTGGGTTCAAGCTTGGGCTCACACTTCTGAGTTTTCTGGAATTGGTGTGCGAAATTACATTTTAACAACCATGACCTCTACGTCTAGACGCATCTTCGAATAAATTCAGTGGTGTGAGAAATTTCCAATCGGCACTGATATACGGCAATGATACAGCCTTTCATTGTGAGAGGAGGCCCTGCAATGGGATGTACATATAGGATGGGATTATATGGGTGACAATTTATTTATCTTGATCCAAACGGAAAATCTTAAATTTAGTTAGCTACCGTTAAAACCAATCGAAGATTTGGCAAGTATTAGTTAATATTAATACCTACATAAAATTTCATCGCTGATAAAATCACGAGACCCGGCGTGAATTTAAGTTGGTACGGTGCGCCACTGATAAGTAGATACATGGGTACCTGAACTCGTTGTCTACTGAATACGATATTGCATACTCAACAAGGTCTAACACATCGGAAAAGCGAGTTCGATTGCGGAAACATGTTGTCCCCAGTGCTTGTTATTCCATATAAAACACATGTTTTCCATAAGCGTCGCAAACAACATGTAAATGCGAAGTTTTTCGCAGCGAGTTTCGGTAGCATCCATTGCGGAGTTGAAGCCGATTAGTTCCCTCGCGACTGCCTCTCGGCGACAGTACTTAGCCACTTGTTTGTTGTTCTTAATGAGCACTGCCAGCCAACTTCGGCCTGTTTTCGCCTCAATTAAGACGGAAAACATGACCGGAGTGTCATTACCTACTCTGGTTTGCTATACTTGACGTTTGCTAAAGCCTGCGTCTGTAACGTCTGAGTGTTTCAGTTCAGTTAAGAAAGTTAGTTCTGTTCAAGGATTCGACAAGTGCAATTCGTTACTGGCGTGTACTCTCTGTTCCAATTGAAAAGTAAGCTCCTTGTCATTATGTTTAAGTAAATGTTTCAAAGTTAGTGTGGTAAATGAAGAACACGATACGATGATTTTATTCTTAAGACATTATTCTTGTCTGGGATAAAAGTCGAGTTTTGTACACACATGACTCGTTCTGTTACATAAGGTTATCTATATTCAAGGGAGTGCCGACATTTCACGCTTCGTCACCGGGTTCACAGATCCTCTAATGGAATTGATTAGTTGCGTTGTTTTAGGATGAGGAAATAGGCTTCGGCCTTTAGTTTGCGGACACGGTAGTAAATGTTAGGCTGCTTTGAAGTCAGCTAAATGTTTGTGTTACCGTGGGGCAGGTGAATGACGATTTGCAGAGCTTACACGGCACTCGTAGCTAGAGGCGAGGCGAGATCATGGCCTCATGACCCTACGTCACTGGACTAAGGTATATACGGCAGAAATTAACACATTCTCTAGATTTTAATATCAAGAAGCGCGTTGTTTTAACGCTTTGTTGGTATAATGCGGCGACTAGGGGCATTCACTTGTGTGGTCCATTCTAAGCGGGGTCGTTGCCCTCTGTCCACGTGCGAATAACTGCCAACCGCTAACGGTATACTTATTATAATTCTACATATTCCTTATATCTAAACTGCAAACACTAAATGCCAATATAAATTTTATTTAACCACTGGTTTAGCTGTTGTTATACAGGTTGCTTATATTCATGTCGGTATAACGAGCTGTTTCAGCCGATATCTTTTAAGCATGAGGTCGTTTGAATCACTATCAAAAAGCTTCGTCTACTATTAAGGAAATGTGGGGTACCTATATCAATTTTGATCTACGGTCAAACCCTAATGGATAGAAATGGGCCCAAGATGATCTTTACAGAGGGTGAACCTCAGTGGGCACTGAATCGAATTATACTAAAGTTTACTTCTGTTCGGTTTCAGTAATAATCGTTGGATTAAGAGACCGCAGTTGAACCATTGATTTGTTGGTTTTCATTTATAAAAATCTTAACGTAACTAACTATCTTTGACTTTGTCAGCTGTATCGTGGCTGTATCTACCAACTTGAATCTTATATTCAGTCACAACACTTTTTCATTTGTTCATTAATATAACTAGCCTTTGCATGTGGTGCATTAAATTTCGCATTTCTCGTGGGAATTCCCGAAACTCTATATCGTGGTCTTTCTTTAGTTGTAGGAATTTATGAAGAACACCCATGTAAATTTACGTCTCTACACTTAGTGGTTAAGCTTTTAGGATTTTATATGGAGGTCATATCGGGTTTAAAATACGGGATACAATACAATACAATACAATACAATACAATACAATACAATACAATACAATACAATACAATACAATACAATGACTCTTTATTGTACACCAGACATAGTAAGCGATACAGAAAACAGATAGAGAAAAAATTACAAGGTGAGCAATAAGCGGCCTTATCGCTTAAGAGCGATCTCTTCCAGGCAACCTTTTTTACAGAAAGAAGGAAGGACTAGTTTACAACAGGTGGTGCATCAAAAGTAGATCAGAAAATTTAAACGTAACAGAAATACATCATAAAAGGTGGTCTAGGTCAATTTTCGTGTCAAAACTACTTTCTTATGGTCTGAGAGGTTGAGAAGTCAGCTGGAAACAAACACTAACAACGAACCTACTTTTTTCACGTTTATGATATTAAGGGATGAATGGCGAATAAAAGGGAAGACCTTTGCCCAGCAGTGGGACAATTAAACGGGCTAAAAAAAAATCAAGATTAATAGTATCAGTAATCCAGGTGGAAATAAATCATCGTCTCGCAAAGGTGCCGACCCGTCTGGTGCAATCACTCGACTCCGAGGTTAACAGGTGGATGCCCTTCAAAAGCGCAAAATCCCACCAAAGAGAACTTTAAACATAGCAAGGAATAATTTTACTTTGTGAGAAATACCTAGATTGTATTATAAATGCTTGGTCTGTCCTTAGTAAATAGCCTAAGGGTTAAAGGTGAAAAGTTTTAGTAATGAATTGCGATGAGTGGTATTTGAAGTAACAAAGGAAGAGCCTATTTCCCACACCGGATATCAAAAAGCTGCATGATGTGTAAGTAGTATTACGTCCCTACAACCAATGATTTGATTCAACATGATATGTATATGTATACTGTAAATCTTATGCTTAAATCTTGGGAATGTTTGTTTTAAGAACATGTTTGCACATATTTTTCACAACACCATTCAATTCCATCAATAAACAACGTCGTACATTTTTTTTAAACCAAGAAAAAAAGACTGATCGAGGTTCCCACGTAAGGCTGCAATTTGTTCCCTTTTAAATTTCTTGGCTTATTTAATTAAAAACGTGAAATAATTAATGAACACTGCTAATTGCGAGCACTCGGACGTGAAATATGAGTATTAATTTTATTTTAGGGCTCTAAATACTCTTAATGAGGGAGGAGACGCGAGCAAGTTTTCTGTTTTGACATGAAAAGTGCAAGCACCTCTCCTTGGCAATGCCCTCGCGCACACACGGCCTGCTCCCGCCCCTTTTAATTAAACTGAATCTATAGCAATTTTAAAACGAGTTTCGGGAGCGTAATGCTAAAACTAATACGTCGTTTAACACAAGTTCGGATCGAACCGCGTCCTTTTGGTAGACATGTGTCTACGTACGCGTGCATTATTTATTGAGATGCAGCTGATACGACTGAAAGCGTGATGTGCCAAAAACACATGTATTTAAATTCGCCTATAAATAGCAAGATTTAAACCCGATCGTGGCCGGCTGTTGAACTGCGAGGCGCCACTGGGAGTTGCGCTGATAAATTGATCGTTGCCGACCACTTTTGCTAGAGCCCTGATAACATTCCATTCTTTTAATTTATGCCCGAGAGGTGACAGGTCTGACGTGCCTGTTCGCTTTCGCAAAGATGAGGGTGGTGCTACTGACAGGTCGGACAACGAGGAGCATTTAAATAGCTCCGCTGTAGCGCCAATTTGTTATTTTGAGTTTGACGGAGTACTTGTTGGGCCCTGAAGGTACATTTTCCTACTAAATGGTCAACTTTGAAATTTAGGAAAAATAAAGAAAAGTAAAAAGAAACATAAATTATAAAAAAACTGGTCTATGCCAAAGGGTTTACCGTAATAAAGAGTTTGAGGGGTTGTTAATCGTAGCATTTCGTCTGGCTAATGTTGTGAAGAGTTTATGGTAGGTACCTGTTGTTCATAGATTCAAGTACATAAAACCACCAGACGATTGCTTAAATCGATAGCCTTATTCAGTTACGCGATGAGATCTCTAGATTAAATAACATAATGCCATTGTCACGTTTAACTCGTGGTCACACTGGCTTATGCACGGAATATAATATATAAGAGTATACACGCATGGTCATTGACAGACGTCTGCTACTGTAAACACTAAGTGATATAAGCTACGTAACTAAATAATATGTCATTTGTTTACCTCGTGTCTGGAAGGAAGTTAATGACAGTCCAAAGTAATAATTATTTATAAACACACAAAGGTACGATAAAGAAGTTCTAGATGGCGACATCGCTGTTTCTTGAAATAAATATTCTAGCTAAATTTTGAACTGTAGTAAATCAATATTCCATAAAATGTAGGTAGTTTATGGAGACTTAATAGCGGCTCATTCGTTCCTTTCATTCCTAAAGGGACAAAAGGATTAGAAGATGTGCTCACCTCTACGTAATCACAATCAGTTTCATTAATCACTTCTTATAAACGCGTAGACGGTACACACCATCATGAGCAATGTTTTCCTTGCGAAGGTCTTAAGATAGGTAGGTTATTTCGGTTTGAACGTTAATTAAGTATATCAGCAAAGAGGCTGTACTCAGAGATGTAGCGCGAAAATGACCTATTTTAGCAGGATCTAGTTAGTATTCTAGTTTATCTATGTAAATAGGTACGGGTTTAAACAAAGTGTAATTTTGCCATTCATTTTTATCGTGAAACATTATACACTTAAACTTGATATGATCAAATCTCCCAGAATCAGAAAGAAAAACTTGTCTTAATTCAATGAAACAGAATTAATACTACCAAGATTAAACCTCTCTTTTTTATTGGATTGGTTTTTTGGAGTCTTTTTGTATTTTTTATTTCAACTCCAAATTCGTTACTTTTACGGGTAGGTATCCCGTGAAACCATGCCTAAGTAGCGTAGTGGAAAAAAGCAACCCAAAACTTGTGTGCATAGGAGAAATTCGTGTCTAGACTCCTGTCCAGCGGTTGCGTAGGGGTTATAGCACGCAGCACGGATTGCTGAGGACCTGGGTTCGATTCCCAGCGCTGGTCTCTTTTTCTAATTTTTCTGTGCATCCATGTCTCAGTTTGTATTTTCAACTCTCTCTTTTTGTTTTACAGCAGTTGAGCTAGAAAAACAACCCAAAACTTCGTTTCAAATAATTGAATTCAATTTTTTTATCATTATTTAACATTTATTTTATTAAAAAATACGCATATCGGTAAAAAGAGAGGATGAACTCATTTTGAGTGCAAGCGACAGCGCGTTAGAAGTTACGTATTAAGTTAGGTATAGGAACCTTAGGAACATAAAATTTTTCAGCAAAAAGTGCAAAGCGGTGCAATGAATAACACACGAAAAAAAGCTATGCAGAGTGTTAGAAATGCTAGAATAAAGTGATAAAAATAAATGATGACGAGAATCAGAAAGATATCAAAAAATTCAAACTTTTTTATATTATATGCATGTAGTTGCTATACCTACTGATAAACGACGGCTTATTAATGGGTGTTTGTGTTTAGGCTCGCGATAATGCCGTGCGGACGGACGAACGCCAGATGCCCCGTTATCAAATCTTTGTTCACACCCGCTGCAACGTTGTACTGAGTGATGAGGATACCAAAGGGTTAGTTTATACTAATTATTCACCAGTACAGCGAAAAGGAACATGGCTAAACAGCTCTCTCGTAATGAGGCACATTGTGTGTCGACAGAACGACTCACTTAGGCTGAATAATGTAACTATTGTAGTAGCTATACGTTGCTAAAACGCTATCAGGGTCGCTGAACGACGTTTCTTAATGAGTATACCTACCTATTACTTTTTTCTATTATCGCTCGCTTGTTGATTCGAGGTACAGGAATTGGAACATGGATTTGAAGAATTCACTTGGATATCCATCCAGGATCATTTGACAGCAAGCTCCCAAAATTACTTCTTTTTATCTCTGTTTCTTCCTTTAAGGGTTTCGTACTTCAAAGGAAAAAACGGAACCCATAAAGCATCAGGCATGTGTCTGTTTATCTATATGTCCCTCTGTCACACCCGATTTGCTCCGAAACTATTGGACTGATTGTGTTCAAATTTGGTACTTACATTGTAAGTCCGTGACCCAAAGAAGAACGTGTAACGTAAATAGATAAATTTAAACATAGACTGCTTTTGAGATAAGAAAATTGAAAAAAAGTTACGCAAATCAAATATACCATATGATATACCAAAATTGTAATAATCTCAAAAATATATATTTTAAAATGGATAGTTTGTGAGTTATTTAAGATAATACGGAATAATTGACCATCCCTCCTTACCTTCGAACTACGGCTACTTTAATTTAATTTTGACGTTAATTTCAATCGGTCCATTAATTTTGGGGTCTGCTAATATTGATTATTCGTAGATATCTACACATTCCGTATGAAACCCTCGAAGCGCGATTTCGACTGCGTGTGAAGTTCCCAATCCGCACTGGGCCCGCTTGGGAACTATGGCCCAAGCCCTCTTGTTCTGAGAGGAGGCCTGTGCCCAGCAGTGGGACGTATATAGGCTGGGAAAGATGAATGAATGACTGAAATGAAGTTCGTCTTAATGTTTAATCTAAAAAGATGGAATTAAGTAATTCAAAAATACTAAGATAACAGTCTAAACGTTGGTTGATAATTCATTCACATTTGCATAACTTAAAAGCAAATAGACGCCCGAACTTTATGAGCAAAAAAAAACTTTGGACTCAGTCCAGGCAGATCGAATAATAAAAGACGTCATTATACTTATATTACGACTATGTGGCGTAGGCTTGGCTTTAATTAATTTACCATAGTAAACTATAACTTATTAATGTTTTAATACCCAATCACTTTGCGACTTAAGTAGGTACAGTCGTCCGCTGACTGAACAGACCATGAAACTCATAAAGTCGTAGGAGTACACGCGTCTCTATTACCACGAATGTGAGCATTTTTCTATATACTTTTGTCCTGTTGGCTGTATATGTAATCGTTTTGCCACTAATTGTTTTCAAAAGATGAAAGACGGCACGGAGAGAAGAACGGCACAGACATTTTGTATTGATAAATACTAGTTATCATTATATACCAGCAGATGTTCCTACGCTCCGACTTCTGGCCGGAGGGTGTGGTGCTCCGTCGTTTTAGGGTAGCGACGAAGACGACATTCAAAAATCCTTAATTAGTTTTTTTTAGTTTTTTGTATGTTTTTTTTAAAGATTTTTTGTATTTTTGTGTATAATTTCGATTATACAGTGCATTAGTTTACTAACTGTAATGCTGTATTTTTTTATTGATAAATAAATTATAATAATAATAATTTCTATAGCAACCACCAAAATGCTGAAAACATTCTAAATTCCAGTCTATTTTTACAGATATTAGCTCTGTTTAAAGTAAAGTAATCTCACCTTTGATCTGAAACTTTGCAGGAAATATGTGTACATATATGAATGGTATGGTGTTTCCATACAGTTTCCGGGAAATCAAAACTGATTGGGTACTTTTAGTTGTCCTAGAGACTTGAAATTTGGTATGAAGATAATTCTATAAAGATAAGGCTAAAAGACAGGCGAAATATTGGGAGGGTGCGAAGTACTAGGTGGGGTGATGAAATTTATCGCAGCGCTCGTGGTGGTCGAAAGTAGAAATAGTTCTGGCTCTGTCATACTCATATGAATCTGTCATTATCAAAGCAATTTGTATAGACTTTAACTACCTAATTTTAGTAATAGATGTTTGTGTTATGATGCGAGTTTGAATTATTGAACACTGTCTCTGTTTTGTTCTTAATTTCTCTACATCTCGGAGATGTCCAGCAACAATTTTCCTTATATACTTAACGGTTTCTGGTTGAAATTTTATATTGAGTGATACTCACAAAACCGGTCTTCAAAATGATATTTATTTAGATCTGAAAACGATATTTAATTTATTACTAGCGATATAAGAACAATTAGATAATTTTTATATTATTCAAAGAAACCAATAAGATAGCTTTATCTTTTCGTTTTACAGTAAAAGTACAACTAAACATGAAGTAAACAAACCCTGATATAACGAAAATAAAGCACACTTTTTAAATACATTTTACTTACCTCATTTAATTTTAATGACCAAAAATGAATTCTCAACCTTTTGTCCACCCAAATCACGGTATCACAGTAATTTTGTATTATAAATTAATACGTTATAGGTTTGATTTTTGTCACAATGTCGAACCGCCGAAAAAACAGAAAAGCAAAAAATAATAAACCTTTTTCTCCTATTTAACTTTAATCTAGGTACTAGTTTGAAGTCGGTGCCTCAGTACTAGCCATCAGGAGTGGACCTATAGTCGTCTTCCTAATGGGCTTCTATCACTCCAGATGGCTCGTGATGAGGCACCGACTTCAAACTAGTACCTAGATTAAAGTTAAATAGGAGAAAAAGGTTTATTATTTTTTGCTTTTCTGTTTTTCGGTGGTTAATTTTTTTTGTTAAAAAGTTTTTATTTTATAATTTTTTCTCACCCTTGGGGTATTTTTTCAAATTTATATAATACCAACTTCAAGTTATACCCTATCCAATAAAAATAGAATTATCAAAATCGAACTACTCTGTGAAAAGTTATGCGTGGGCATACATAATATATATAGTTACGCTTCGACTTGAGAAATTCCTCCGTTTTTTTCGTCGGTTAAAAAATGCGCATCCACTGTGCAATTATAACTGTGGCATGAACTTTTTTAATAATTTGTTGTACCTATACATACTTAATATCGCTTAGGCAGCTTCCCGATTCTAATTTTACCCGTAAAATGCTTAAAATCGTTTAAAATTAGTACTTAGTTAGAAATGGCCAGCGACGTCATTACGAGACTGAAACTGAAAGGTCAACCCCAATAAAACGTGTTTTTTATGCTTTACAATTTACAGAATAGTCATTAAAGTCATATCAGGGCTGACGGTTGGTAATATTTCGCTAGTGTTATCTGTGGATGTTAAATTCGGCAGAGCCACTAATAAATCGGTAGCCGCGCGTTATTCATGGCGAGTAATGACAATGCGTTAGACTAGGCATTCGATTAATCATCGATGAATTGTTTCTCATCATCGTTTGACATTAGGCCTCCATTTTGTCGAATGTGCTGCCCATTCGTAATAATATAAAACAAAGCTATGGACAGTCATTGCAGAAAAATAGCGGACCATGAAACAACTCTTTTTTGTCAGAAAAAGATGGGCTAATTTTTGGAGTTAGCTTGATAAGAAGTCAAAGTCAAAAATCTTTATTCAATTTAGGCTATAACAAGAACATTTTCGACCTCCTATTAGACTTGACTGTTTATTATATTATTATTTGATTGCTTTTTATTAACAAAATCATCGCAGTCGAAACTGTCTTCGATAAAATTATGCGAATATGTCGAGAAATTTAGTGTGTAACAATGAAAAGAATAATAATACAACATACAGTATGTCAACTATGTCAAGGACGGTGGAGTGCCTGTCCCAATTTTTTATTATTGTTGTAACCATTCTCGGCTTTTAGTGATGTCAGGGGTTCATCAGATTAACACAACACAACACATAAATCCACTTCGCTAGCCATGTAATGTACCCAACTATTGTTCCCCACTATCATGATATTAAAGAAATTTTATATCAGAAGCTTTTAAAATAATATTTATTTAAAAATCAATAAGTAAATAAAAATATTTCCAATTTAAATCAACATAGAGCGTCATGTTTCAGGATTCAATCAAATAATACTTAAAATAAATAACAACATGAAAATTATCACACTAATGCGTAGAAATAATACTTACAAACATAGAGCGTCTCATTCATCCCCACCAGCTGCATAGGATAATCTTTTCAACACATTAACGTTACAAGCTATTACCTATATTGACTGCAGCAGACAATTCGCCTTTAACCTTTGTGGGGCGTGGGAGGAAGCCGCGCTGGTCAGACGAGAGTGGGCAGACATCGAGAGTACTCGCATGATTACTGGAAAATGTTGCTCAAATTACTGATGTGGTCAAAACATGACCGACACAGTGTTCCGTACTAATATGCAGCAAATATTCTTTACTTGGCTGTTGCCCACTACTCCGTCTTCAATATTCTTTACTTGGCTGTTGCCCACTACTCCGTCTTCAATATGGTATTTGGTAGTCTCGTGCGTGAGTGTGTGGTCAACGTCAAATATTCAAGGGGCTATGAAAAATATTAGAACAGTACATAAACGCGTTCATATAAAATCGCATTCAAATATAATACACTAGCTTTTGTCTAAAATATCTTTCGCGTAGGTAGTAAAATTAACGATTGTATTAAAGTAATTGGTAGCGTCAACCAATAATCCCAAGACAAAAATCTATTTATAAAAACGGCTTAGTCCGTATTGAGCGAGAGCCTCTTTGAAACAAAAAGATTAATTTCTTGTGTTCCTTATTTCTTGAGTATTTCGAACTATCCTCTTTTGACCTCTTTTGACCTCTTTTGACTATGACCTTTGAGGAATATGTCTGTCTAATTTTAAATCTCCAGCTTCAGTGGTTTAGTCTGTGCGTTGTCTATCAGTCTGTCTGTCATATAGTATCGTTACTCAACACGGCCTATTATTCCTCCAATGATCGGGGGTGGCAGGATTTGGTTAATATCAATTACTTACGTCAGTAGTTTAAATCGAAGCTGATCTGTGCTAAGAGTGGTCTGTGTTTTGCATACAGGACGAACTAGGCGACTATTAATCTCAAATTAAAAATGAGAGCAATCTAAATTTGTTACTCATTTTGTCAAAAAAAAACTTAAAAATATGTAAGCCACGACAGAAGTAACCACGGTTATTGTTCCGACCGCCATGCATAAATTGGATGATACGTATTGTTAATGAACTGTTTGTTCATAAATAATATATTATAAATGCAGAACAAAGAGATTAGGGATAACTTGTTATGAATACTTTGCAGATTGGAATAATTTGCAGGTCAAATTGAATTATTTAAGTTTGTTTTATTGTTCTGTGCAACTCCTACCTAACTCAAAGAATTTCTGCGGGTAACAAGCGAAATTGTTTATTGAATCATCATCATAATCATATCAGCCGAGCCGTAGGACGTCCACCATTGAATATAGGCCTCCCTCATATATCTCCAGTTGCTTCGGGTGGAAGCGGCCTGCATGGACCTTAAACCCGCGGCTTTAACCAAAGCCTTAATTGTCTAACGCGCCGGCTCTTGCCATCGCTCTCACCATCTCTTTCTGTCACCATCATACACCGTTAGACAGAAAGAAATAATGAATGCGATAGCAAGCAACTGCACGTTAGACATTTTGGCCTCTGGTCATCTGTCTGCTGCGCTTGCCGATCCAGGGTTTCCATTCGAGAAGTTCTCGTTCCCAACGGCCATGTGTTCTCCGTGCTATATGGCCTGATCATTGCCAATTCAACGAGCTTATTCGCTTGGCTACGTCAGTGACCTTCGTTCTACTTATCTCCTCGTCTACATCTCATCTGATTCGATCCCGTAACCTCTTATTATTTGTTCGTAGCTTAACCTCAAGCATAAATCTCTCCATTGTTTGCTGAGGTTCTCTGGGCCTGTTAGTAAGGCCTATAGTGACGCACCACGTCTACGATGCATATGTCATCACTGGCAATGGCAACATCCACTCGTTAAATAATATAATATAATTTTATTGAATATAATGGGCAAATATCACCTAAAATATATAAGATTTCAGTAGCATTAACGTTGGTAACACTACCCCTGCACGTGACGTTTACTAATACTGCAAACCCCATGGCAACCGCAATATTAATTTCGTGTACAAGCGTTATATTTGAGCTAAAACACGCCGTTAAAATACGCTATATTATATTGACAATTGTAGTGTCACTATAATTGTACTTTTACTCTTTATTATACATAAAATACATGAAATTAACATTTAACAATGGAAAAAGAGGGACAAAGATTGTATTGTGTATTGAGACTACACTTGTTTTTTATTTAGCAGTGAAACTTTAAGGATAAATTATCTAATTTAAGTATAGAAAAAAAGTAAAAAACCGGTCAAGAGCGTGTCGGACACGCCCAAAATAGGGTTCCGTAGCCATTAAGAAAAAAATAAGTAATATTTTTCTATACGAAATCCTTAGAAAAATATTATTCATACAGAATCTTCCAAGTTTAGGTATATTTTATACCTTAGGATGCTATTTAGGTAAGAGTAAAACTACTAATAATTCTCAAGCAAACTTAGCCGTTATAGTTTTCCTTGAAAGTTTGAATACTTACTACCATACTGAAATTTTTCAAATTTTTCCACCCACCGATTTAGATTTTAGAGAGGGGGGACGCTCGATTTTAATGAAAATTTGCACTTTCCAACGATACCCCATACAATAGGTTTAGTCGAGGAAAAAAAATCACCCCCACTTTACGTCTATTTTACCGTAAAAAAATATAGTTTTTTTTTTTTTACTACTTTGTCGGCGTCACTGATATGTATATTCTTGCCAAATTACAGCTTTCTAGTACTAACGCGGACGGAGAGACAGACAGACAGACGGATAGGCATGGCGAAACTATAAGGGTTCCTAGGTAGTTCGCTACGGAACCCTAAAACTCGCCTAATCCTTGCTGATTTAAAAACTTAATAATGTTTTATTTTCTCAACTCAAGCGGTTTAAACTTACTTTTTCATATTTCTGATATACCTATTCAATAACATCAAAACTCGGGGAAATACGATTCCGGTCCTTTTTGATATAATTTCAGTGGTTTTCAATTAACTGCGGTACATTTTTGTAACTTAAAATATTAGTTATCTTTTTTTATGTAGCCTGTAATATGTCCCACTGCTGGGCAGAGGTCTCCCTTCGTTATTATTTATTTCCTTAAAAAAAATGAAACACATTAAAAACGTGTAAAATGTTATTAGATACCTACTAAATCCATTATTGTCGCCCTAGGTATTTATAGACAAAATGTGCTATAACAACAAAAATCTAATTATTCTTGCCTCATTATAGTCTGAATATCATAAAGAATACTTAACAAATGTAATTACAATGTCTTGAGTATAAGATTTACATTTTTCAAGGATCCCTTTAAGGTCGAAGGGAGCATAAATTTGAATTTCTTTATTCAACAATTTGTCAATGACATTTCCCGGTGGCACTCTGTAACTTGTTTGAAAGTTTCGTCGTCGCAGTTTTTCTGAGATAACCCATATAACCAAGGCTCTTATGTGGGCGAAAAGCTTCCGGAAAACATTAATTACATAAGTTTAGAAGACATTTTGTTCTTCAAACACTTTCCTGTTTTTTCAGCTGTCGACGTCACTGGTCGTCGTCAATAAAACTCTGTTTAATACTAAAGTAAAGTAACCTTTAATGGACCGATGACACGGCAGATGAAGACATAAAATAAGGAACAAGGGAAGCAACAAATAAATGATCCCTACGTTTGTACTGACTGCCATTTTATAGATGTAGTTATCAAAAACATTGGAGAGGGAACGCCCGATAGGACGTAAAGCGTTGGTTCAGAGAGTTTAATAGTCGTATGAAAAATAAAATGAAATCGCTTAGGCTCTGATCTTTCTGTAGAGCATTGATTGCGCCCCCACTCTTAGGTTCTGTTGCTGAATAAAAAGTCGCTTGGTAGAATGCCAGGGCGACGAAAAGAATAGTCGTTCACTATACTGAAATATTATAAGAGTTGTAAGGTTTGTTTGCACAGCCTACCATTTCACAAGTTACTGATACTTTCTTTTACATAATTTTATTTAACAAATTGAGTTGTACCGGGTGTGGCCTGTAATATGAGCAAATATTTAAAACATAGATCATACCTCAAACTGAACAACATTAGTTCAGCGACTTTTAAAAAGAATAACTTTTTGATATAATTAAGAACATTTATATAGGTTTAAGTTGTCTTTTATTGTATTTTATTAATTTTGACATTTTATAATTTAACTTTTTTGATTCTTCATATATCTGAGTGTCTCTGTAATTTCATATTTTTTTGTAAATTATTAAATAAATTTACATAACTTTTTAAATTTTTATTACATTATTAAGTTTATTCGAAGAAGCAATTTAAAGCAAAATGCTTGATGTTTGTACCGTGACAGGCGACGCCAGTTCTTTGTCTTCTAGGATGGCTTACATTGATAGCGTTATTTAATTTGTATGAAAAAAGGAAAATTCAAAAACTCCATTATTTTTAAAAGTCGCTCAATTAATGTTGTGTTGTTTGACGAGGACGATCTATGTTTTAATTTTTTGCTCGTAAAATAGAAATAATATTTATTCACTTGAACAGCACCACACCCGTTAGAGGCCTGCCTTAAAGAAAAATATTTTGAATTCAATTAGTAGCAGCAAGTAGGTTATACTATATCTTTCTATATACTCGTATCTAATAATATCAGGCCATTACCACAGCATTGCGAATGAAATTTCATTGCAACGGGGTTAAAGATTTTCCCAAGTTTTGGAATAGTTATGTTAAAGTTCTTATGCAAATATTTTTGAAAGAATAAAATTAACTACAATTAAATAAATGATTTATGTTAAAAATACCCATTAGCTATAAAACGACGGCCCTGGGGGATTTATTAATAATCGGTCTTTTGTCCGGCAAATTCAAGGACTTTTTCGATTAGCATTGTAAGATATATATGTATCTTAAAGCAGTACTTAGCAGACATATTTCGACCGTGAAATTGCAAGTTTGGAATAAAGTGTACTATTACTCAAGTTAACAACGTGTTGCAGAAATTATCAGAAGTTAAATGTCAAAGCATAAAAATCTATATTGTTTTCAAGCAAAACTATGTCATGCTAGTTAATAAACAGCAAGCGCTACGAGTAGGTCTCTGATATGCAGCACAGTAGGATACATGAGTTATCACGCAGTGTAGACGTACATACTGATATTTACTTCGTTCGGGAAGGGTGCCGGCGACTGTCTGCCCGCGGCCGCCTACCCGCGACCCAATACGCAAGGGTCAAGGATCTGAGACGCGTAAACGCCTTTAACTCGTTTAACTGATAGCTAGTATTTGTCATCACTGTCTCCGATATATTTCACTCTACGAAAGATTTATGGACAGGTAAGCTGAGGACCAGAACGCGTCTACCATTATGCCTGTCTAGGCCTGTTTGTCATTTGTTTTGTTTCGAAAATGTAACAAACAGTTCCTTGTCAATAGTTAAGAAAAGAGCCGGCAAAATTCGCGTGACTCAATATGCACAGGAGAAGTTTATTCACTTCATTGCCTGCACACACACGAGTGGCGCTATGATTGCGAGCTCTCCAAGTTATATTTAGAGTAAGTGAGTTAACATTGTGTATTTATTTGCGTCGCAAATGTTGTGCCTGACTTCCAATTTCTTTTATGTGCCATCTCGCCGTTTACCTTGTCTACTACAATCTTTTAGTTTCTTGGTATTAAGCCTGTTTAGGATGTAAAAGAGAAGGATAGCTTTCTGCCCCCCTGCACACAGGTTGGCGGATTATGCTACAAACTCAGACAACAAAGGTACCTTGCTTTTGAACTTGATCGCTTGCGCCCACAAGAGTTCAAGCGGGTTTCGCAGTTGAGGTAAACGACATCACTGTACCTATACACTTGACTCTGAGCATTTTTATCAAAAGCAATAACAGAGAGATAGCGAGGAAACTGTTTTGGCTTCCATCGTTTACATTGACATATACGGAAATAGATCGCGGCGTGTACACTACAATATAATACAGTACAATACATTGTCTCTTTAATAGTGAGACAAGTTTATTTTATTAAATTAACAATTTTGTCCATATTAAAGGTTAACAATCATAAGCTTTGTTAGTTGTACTCGTAGATTAAAGCGTAAGAAATCTGTAAATAAGCGTTTTGTAGTAAAATAAAGTGTCCTGAAGGCGTTTTTCCGCGGACTCGCTTGACGTCATGCGTCAGCGTGTGATTGAGGGACTGACCTATATTTACTTCATTAAGAAAGGACCAACAAACACCAAGCCAGCGGCTATTCAGCAAGGGCGGTAATCCCTGTCTCGCTGTAAATTCGAAATCAACGAAACAAATACTGTTCGCGTTAAAAATTGGAATAGACTTTCTTTTGTATTCAGATTTGCAAATAAAATAGAAAAGAAAGAAAGCTTTTGCGAATCAGTTCTCGTTGAAGTTGGTTTAAGCCTATATTGATTAATATTAGTACCTACTATAGACATTTCAGAGTTTTAATCCTTTATCATATCATGCATGTCTTTACAAATGGTCGCGCGTAGCAGAGACCTTCAAGAAAAATCGTGCAAGTTCTACATTGCGGCACTTGATTGATCACTACAAACTTGTTGATTTTACGGCTTTGCAATGTGCTGCACTTGCACTATTTTTCTTGCAGATCTAAACCGGGCTTTAGAATAATGACAATTGAACTTTTGATGAATAAAAATGGCAAGGTCGGTGACCCCAAGCTTTCAAAATCTACCTGCCTAATTCTCTAGTTTTCTCGTGTAAAGATCAGTTAGAAACAAAGATCTTCGTAATCAGGCTGCGTATACGAGCAGACACCGTCAAGGAAATGATGGCGTATGTACAGTACAACTCGTAACTCGTTAAATATCCCGACCCTTATTCTTATTTTATGTAGGTTGAGATCAGTCTGGATTTTGTTGCCGGCTGTACTTGGCGATAGACTTGATAGCTTCACACCCACGCGTTTGCATGCTGCCTGAATAAATATTATACAACGCGGTTATCATATGCGTAACGCTAGCTCGCGTACATATATCTGCTTATGTTTTTCGTGCAAGAAAATAAGGGAGAGAAATTCAGGCTTTATTTTAATTGAGACGTTACGGTTCAATTTGCCAATGAATGAATGACTGAGTGACGAATAATAAAACTGTGTATTTTTGTAATTTTAACAAATCAAATCTTAGAAGTATGAGTATGACCACTTCCATTGGCCAAATTGACGTGAAATTTGGCATACTTACCTACTCATTGATTATTGTGTGTTTTTCAATTATCATCAGTTTGAGAGCCACGACACCACAGACAGACAGACATAAATTGGTATCAAACTTATAGATCCCCTCTTTTTGCGTCGGGGATTAAAAAGGACTGGTCAATAGAGAGACAGAAGTATAGAGTCTCTTTAACGTTTATAATATATATATACCAGTTGTTGCCTGCATCAGCATTGGCACTCTATACGTCCCGGGAATAAAATACATATATGTAGGTATACTCGTATATGATACCGGCAGATAATATAGGTTTCTACAATTAAAAGATTTTTTAAAATAAAAGAATTTTCTTTGAACAAACAAGTAACAATAATATATTTTCTCTTTATAACATTGGTTTAGATACACAGCCGTGAAGTATGAATATGAGTTAACTGATTACGGGTTATCCTTAACCAATCACCGCTATCAGATCCTTGTTAGTCTCATGTTTTCACGGTGATGCGTCCTAGCGGCGCTTAAATATAGCCTGCGGGAAGCGAGGGATTTAGGCCACAGTGTTGCTAACAACTCGGAACATGATATCGCCATTTTTCACAGCTTGAGTAGCCTAATGTAGCTAAATTTGAACTGAGGCCTAAAAAAGTAGCCTATGTGTTTTTCCAGATCAGGTGTCAAATTTCATAACTCTAAGGGGCTGTAAGATTATGCAAAATATTAGTATGGAACCCTACACTGCGCTTGGCCAGTTTTATTGTTAATTTTGCATGTTATTTTTAATTATTTATTTATGTATTCGTCGATCTTTTTGATCCCAATTAAATTTTGCGTGGGAGGTTTTTTTTTCCTTGTGTTTATGTTAATTTGTGTTGTGATTCTTTCGTTCAACTACTATAAGAACCTTGTGTTTCAAGTAGCCTAAAAGGCGACCAGTTGTCATTTAGAATTTCATGTCGCCGATTTCCATCCCGAGTAGCCTAATTGGCGAAAAATCCCCTACGTTGGCAACACTGGTAGGCCGCGATCCGCCTCCGCGTCGCGCACGCCTACGCTTTAGACATGTTTGCTCTTTATTAACTTCTGCAAATGACTTCTTTCGCATAGTTCAGGTTCATTATTGTAGTTTTTAGTGTTCCGTTCTATAAGGAAGTTCTATAGATTCATCATTTTCGTCCATCCGCGGTTTAGATAGTGCTAGTGCTAGAAAGCTGTAATTTTGCAAGAGAATATTATGTTAACCACGCCGAAAAAGTTTTGGCAAATAAATTTATTATTTCTTCTTTCTTTCTCTCTTTAAAGTGGTGATACAATTTTTTGAAGGTTAGCTCCCCTAGATAAATAAGTAGGCACTTAGGGCTTACACATATACGCGATACGTTTATCGCGTCTTGTCGTGAAAAACATGTCCCAATCCTTAGTAGTTTTCCATGACTCGACGTCGCATCGTGAAAAGATCGTAGCACGACGCGATTTCGTGTCGTGTTTATGTGTAAGAGCCCTTAAAGAGGGAATGATTTTTTTATCTTAAACCAAAGTGGGCTATCGTTTGGATATGTCTTTCAAAAACATTATTGTTTTGCTAAGACCTATCCAACAACGCCTTTCTTCTTATCCTAGGGGCTCTTGCAGGCTTTTAATCTTGATTTAAGTGGGCTTAAGTCCTGTCAGTTCCATACAAGAACTGTCAGTTTAAGCCTTAAATCGAGATTTAAAAAGCCTGCAAGACGTCCTTACTTATATTTGCTTGTAATGTTTTTGAAAGACCTAACCAAAGATACCCCATATCTACTATGGATTTAGCCAAGGAAAAAATTCATCCCGCTTAACGTTTTTTCTAAAATATAGTTACCGCTTTCTCAGCGAGATCAAACACACATGTAAAATTACGGCTTTTTAGCACTAGGTGGGTGGTAGGACCTTGTGCAAGGTCCGCCCGGATTGCTACCGCCATCTTGCTTGCTAATCCTGCCGTGTTTCGGCGTGGAGAGTAAGACAGCCGGCGAAATTACTAGCACTTGAGGTATCCCATATTAGGCCTCTAGGTTGGCAACGCATCTGCAATACCCCTGGTGTTGCAGATGCTTATGGGTGGTGGTGATCTCTTACCATCAGGAGACCCACTTGCTCGTTTGCTATCCAGTCGAATAAAAAAAAAGAAAAGGCAGTCAGTCTCTAACTAAGCCGCGAATGAACGAACGTTCATTGTAAGGGTTCCTTGTAGAACTACGGAACTTTAAAAAATGAAAAATCCAGATGTAATAATAACCGTATCTACCTATAGTGTACATGAAAAAGTATGACGGTCTGCATTACTTTCTTTGGAGTCCCACAGTTTCATTGGTTTATCTAAACGAGATTCATACAATATTACTAAATAAAAGACAGTCATTTCGTTGCTAGTGCTTTAAAGACTGTTCTGTCGATACAAATAAATGTAATGCTATGATTTATTTTTAAGATACTGGATATAATGTCGCTAGGTCCGAGCATAACAATTTATAGGCTATGCCATTGGGAAATAAGCGCACCAACTATGAAAAATCGAAGTAGGTATTCGAGATTAGGTGCTTTTAGAGTACAAGCCGAAGTATGGGTAGACATGATATTTTCTATATATACCAATAATACTCGTACGTTAGATATGTTATGTAATTGTAAAGTCGAGTTCATAAACTTGTGAACAAAAATTTGATCAAAAATATCTGAACACGCTTCTACAGAGTTGTGATCAAATATTTTTTTGATCACACTTTTGCTCACAAGTTTATGAACTCGACTGTATCTCAAGTCTGGTTAAAACGCTTTATTTATCGACTTAATCGATAATTTTATCCCAGGAAATTGTGTGATTCCCGCGGGATAGCGATAAACGAATTCTACGCATACCAAGTCGCGGGCAACTGCTTGTATATTATAAATGAACATAAATGTACGCCAAACAAAAACACGTGACAATCGTGCACAAGTTACCGCAATCATAGCTAAATCACTTCATGTTGCACCCCGAGTCATAATTTAATTCTTAATTTTTAAAATGTGGTCCCTAGACTTGAAAGAGTTAGAATACACGACATGCATTGAAAATAAACGCGATAGGTATGTACTTGGTACTAAGAAAAAAGAACAAGATTTTCAAATGACAACTACCGAAGGTACAGTCAAGGAGGTGCGGTGACTTTACGCACCAAAGCTAGAGGAGTCACCATTCACCAACTAGACTTCACTAGATAGTACTGAGTACTGGTTCACAATAAGCTTTTGTTTAAAAAATTATAACACAAGGATTTTGCTGACACTATTTATATGTTTGTATTGTCATCCAACCTAAAAATGAGTATCAATTTCTCAGGTCAATCTAATTACTGAAAGTAGGTTAAATTCGACTTCCCACATTTGATCCCAACATAGGTAAGTACAGTCACCAGCACCAATATCTGACACAAAAAGCGTGCATAAATACAGATAGGGCCAGAAGGACGTGTCTGATATTTTTGCACGCTCCGCTGTGGCAGATATTAATGCTGGTGACTGTACTAGGTAACTAGCACGGCATCTTAAAAAATAAAAGCTAATACAAACATACTTGGTACTAGTAAGTTTACAAAAAAAAAGGGTAAAGCGAGTTCTCGTGGCTGGTTGCGGAGTAGGTTCACCGCTAGATGGCGCCATCAAATTGCGATTTATCCGGCGGCGGGGCGCGGGCGCGGGGACCGTTTATCGCTCCAATTCGAGGCCGCTGATGGATTCCCACTGTCGCCAGCCAGATACGACTATTTAATTCGAGTTTGCACCACTTTTTCCGAGGATTTTCTTTCCCCGGTTTAGAGTTTGCAGTGCTTTAGGAGCAGTTTGCGGATTACTCCGCTCTTCTCGTGTATAAAAGGCAGGGGTTTTATTTTTGTGCGTGGTTCACATTACTTTTATTATTAGAAATGGTTACGGCCTACCTTACGCTTTGCCTTATTCTAATACATGTTAAATAAACATTTTAAACAACATTTGTACATAATTGGATGTAATGTGTAAAATACACGTAGGTACTATTTATTTATTTCAATTCACACCATTGTATCGGGACGCTGAAAAGGGTTCTCTGGAACAACACGTTATGCTAAACTGTTTTTGTAGTTTGTTTTCCCCTTGTCGGTCGTAAGTAATTCCTCTCCCTTCGAAGAAAAGTTACGTCAGTGGATCCCTACTTTACGGAATGCCACTAGTTTTCTTTTTCTTTTTGGGCAAGTATAATTCACACTTTATCAAATAGAAAACACGCTTGCCTACTTTCACAGCCATTTTATTGAATTCCGAACTGTCTGGCCTGTTAAATAAAGGAAGATTGCGCTGCCCATTCCACACTATATTTTATCTACCTAACTATAAATAACCACGCGTTTCGGGAAGTGGTTGAATCGAAACAAGAAGGCAAAGGCTCTTACAAGAATTATTCCTCAATATTACATGTATTTAAGTTAGCGATTGTTCTAATAAATCGATAAAATAAATAAATTATAATAGATCGTGGATATTAGTCGACATGAAGAAAATATTTATCATTCATTCATTCGTTATAAAAATGGCGTACTGCAGTAACTGTCACAGTATTGTGAAAAATTAAAACCAACATGCAACTTCAACTAGATACAAAAATGTATCAGCTATTTTTCAAATGGCAAAGAAGAAGGAAATATATATGTATTTGTGTTCAGTGGTTTCAAGGAGAATCGTATTATTCTGGTATAAAACCTAGTTGCAAATGACGTTTTCTTTGTGTGTATCCGTGTCAAACGTAGGAAAGAAAGTCCTTGCGACTGGCATTGCGACGGTGCATTGTTTCTATAGGTACTCGCA